>NC_135445.1:20695987-20855987 GCF_051991255.1 Vanacampus margaritifer | reverse complement strand
TTTCGCCAAAGGGCGTGGCCGTTACGGTGCCGCAAATCTGATGGTTCACCTTGACAATAAAAGCTGACTTGACCCAGATGATCCTATCTTCTCAAAATTTCACACATTTGATGAGAGTCCAGGTCTGAATACATCTATGAACTTATATTTATTCGTACTGATAGCACCATCTACTGGCAATTTTATATTAAGTTTTACATTTTTTCTTCAACTTTTTTCTCCAACCACATTAACTAGATCTACCTCTCATATTTGCTCAAAAGAGTTTTTAGGCCTTCATGATGTCATAACACGAAGTTTATGTAACTTATATATTTTGGAGAGGTTTTTTGTTGTCGGAGAAAGCTTTGTAATATCCTTAACTCAAACAGGCGGTTGAAGCGTACCCTGAAGTGTTGGAATTTGTTTCCTTACCATATTTTTAACTTGCAGATAATGTAAAAAAATTCCGTTTATTTTGTATTTTTGAAGCAAGTTGGCATATGATATAAACGTGGAGGAACTGTATTATTATTATTTTTTTTTTTATCAAACATTACAATAAACAGAACATTCCTTGACATCACATCAGAATATAACTGTATACATGCATACAAAACCACAACACCTTGGGCCAATAGTTTAAAAAAAAAGAAGACATTGATGAGTGAAAACCAAATAGGTTCCTAAATTAAAACAGGTGTGGAGGGGGCGACAGCTTAATAGGGGGGTCACGCCAGTGAGAGGTATCGCTCTATAGACAACCATCTTTTTTTAAACACCTCAGATTTCAATTGTAATTGTGCCGTTGAGGCCTCCATTACATACACCTCCTTAAATTTTTGCTTCCACTGGGCCACTGTAGGTTGTTGTGGTGTCCTCTATTTAATTGTCACCATTTTTCTAGCAGTCATTCAGAGGATGTGTAGCACGTATTCTTGATCTCTAGTGTACATACCCTCAGGTGAAAGATCAAAAAGGAACTATTGAGGCGTAAATAACAAATCTAATCTCGTTCTTAACCCCTTTCCAATAAGAGAGTAGTTTTGGCCAGTCCCAAAATGTGTGAATGATCACCAATCATTCCACACTCTCTCCAGCAGTATATGATATTTGGACTATCTACAAATTTGGAGACCACTAAGGGGGTCCTAAAGAACTCTTAAAAAGTCTTAATCTTCCAGTCAAACTCCTTCCATGAGTTACTATTAATATCCTTATGTGAGCCCAATCATATTTTTTCCCATTCTCCATCTTCAATAACAATGTCCAGTTCAAGTTCCCATTTATTTTTAATATAGAGCTTTGTGTTTGGCAGTTGCAATCTAATTACAGTGATAACATTTTTTTTCCAGGTTTGATGTAGAGTTTTTAATAATATTCCAGTCCTGCCTGAACCTGTCATTTTGATGCAGGGAAATTTTGTATTGAAGATATGAGAATGGTTGACAAACATTGTCACAAAATAACTGGTCAATAACATTGAGGTTGTTGTTCGCCCATCTCGTAAATGTGACATCCGTCATTGAGGGAGGAAAATCCGGATTACCCACAATTTGTATCGCCTGTGAAAGAGCAGCAGTTCCTTTAAACCTTTTTTGGACTGTTGACCATACTTTTAAGGTATGCCTCACCCATACATTCTTGATTTGCAGTTTCTGCTGTGACTCCTAATTCAAAAACACTAGAACTGACAGAGAATTCTGCTCTATGTTTACCCAGCCTGACTCCTGGTCATTGGTAATCCAAGCTACAACTGCTGCCAGCTGTGATGCCCAAAAATAGTACCTCATATTGGGAGTCCCAGTCCACCCCTATTTTTCCAAGAGTGAGGGTTTTAAGTCTTTTATTCTGCCATATTAATGTAGATATAAGCTTGTCCAACATATGGAAAGTTGATAATGGAATTCCAACTGGAAGGGATTGAAAGAGGAACAAAATTTTGGGAAGCAGGTTTATTCTAACAGCCTCTATTCTACCCAAAAAGGATAGTGGAAGCACATCCCATCTTGCCAAACCACTTCTAAACGTCTCAAATAATTTATTATAGTTTGCCTTATATAATTTTGGAACCTGAGGGGTGAGAGTAACTCCCAGGTATTTGAAACCCTAATTAGTAGTCCGAAAAGACATGATGTCATCAAGTTGACTAGGCCATAAACCTGACACCATCATCGCCTCTGATCTATAAAAATTGACTTTATAACCCGACACTAGATCATAGTCGCTGAGATTTTTTAGAAGAGCTGGAATCGAGAGGGGTTTTCGATAAATAGCAATATATCGTCCGCATACAGGGCTATTTTATGTGACTATTTTAGGTGACTACCCTCATCACTTACTCCTTGTATAAGGGGGTTGCTTCTAATCATTTGTGCAAGAGGCTCAATTCTAAGCGCCAACATAACTGGTGAAAGTGCATCCCCCTGCCTCGTCCCCTGACCCACTTCAAAGAAATCAGAACAGTGCCCCTTAACCTTAACTCTCGATTGTGGGTTTGTATAGAACACTTTAATCCAACTAAAAAAATTATTATTAAAGCCCATATGAGCCAATGTTTGTTCTAAAAATACCCAGTCTAGTCCATCAAATGCTTTTTGAGCGTCAAGGCTGAGAAACATTGCTTGAGTCCTTCTGGTCGTGGCCAGAGTCAATAGATTCAGTGCACGGCTAACATTGCCGGTTCTATTTCACACTCATTCTATGTACGTCAGCCTTAGAAACAAGGAATATATCTAATCGAGCATAACTCCCATGCACATGGGACCTGTGTGTAGTCTTTCTCCCTGGGATGATGACATCGCCACACATCAATCAAGCCCAATCCATCCATCATTCCCAAAACCGCAGCCGATTTCCTAGACCTAAATCCCTTTCCAGCTGGAAGTCTGTCCACATTCAAGTTTATCACACAGTTATAATCCCCCCCAACCACAGTGGTTCCCTCCCCATTGTCTGCCAATTTGGCTGCCATATTCTTAAAAAAGAGTGGGCAGTCCTCATTTGGAGCATATAGATTCAAGAATGTGAACTTATTTACCCCTATTGTACCGACAACCATGATGTACCTGCCTTTGTTGTCTTGCACTTCTTTTTCCACAATAAAAAAAACATTTCTCCTTATTACAAATAGCGAATGAACATCAAAAAACACATATTTCAAACTGGCTTCCTTGTCCTCAACTGGCCTGTCTCCGACAATGACCAGTCCCCTGGTAACACTGGGCGGAGGATGGCGGTATTCCTCCGGGATACAGTATTGTCACAATGTGACGCAGTCTCTCCCTACCGGGTAGACCGCTGCAGCCCTATGATGGCCGAGTGTAAACCACTCATGTCAAATCAATCTAGCTGATACCTCGACCCAAAACGACCTAATAGTGTCCTTGTGTTGCATTTTAACCTTGGCCTGCATGAATGAATGAATGGATGAACATATACATACACACGTATATATACACATACATGCACGCACACACACACACACACACACACACGCACACACACACACACACACATATATATATATATATATATATATATATATATATATATATATATATATATATATATATATATATGTATATATACTTTATAAGTATATGTATATGGAGGCATACGCACGTGCACAAGCATACATACACATCACAAGTAGATAATAACAATAATATTAAAATAAAGCCATACGTATAATTCAATCACGACACCAAAATGACTTTTTCCTTTATTTTATCCTTTTTCCAATCCTCTCTCTTTTCTCCTCCTTTCTTTTAATCCTAGCTTGTCTAATGAAAAAAAAGAGAAAGAAAAAAGAAAGAAAGAAACAATACTCAGAGAAACAACATGAAAAAATCGTACTTCTTGACTAGTGAGTCCACTCCTTTCATGGGCAGAAAAACCTACAATCCTCTTCCGTGAAAATGTTGACTTTTCACCCGGCACGTTTGGCCTCCTGACTCTCCCATCTGTGTCTGGACATCTCCCGCTCCACTTTGTCACACTCATCAACCCGGACCTGGACGCTCAAGCCCTGAAGCGTCGGTAAAGCATCGAACACTGTCTGGATGGTTTTCGCCTCGGATCCCACCGTCATCCTCCGCCGAGCCGGGTACATGCCTCGTCCATCCTCACTGTATGCTGTTTCCAGGCTTGCTGCAGGATCTGTTCCTTTACTGTGTAGTCATCAAATTTAACAACAATAGAACGAGGAGGATCATTTCTCTTAGGTTTCGGCATTAGCGCCCTGTGCGCCCGGTCAATCTTAATGTCTACTTCAGTTAGTGGGATGTCAGTCAGCACCTTCGGGAGTAGCTTTTTCTCAAAGCTCACCATGCCTCCCCCCTTGCTTCCTTCCGGAACTTGATACAGCCTCAGATTTTGCCTTTTTGCTCGATTCTGAAGGTCCTCACATCTTTTCACGAGTTCTGCCTCACGCCGCAACAGAAAGCTTATGGCTTTCCCGTGGGCCTCGATGTTCTTTTTCGCGTGTGTTATGCGCTCCTCGGCGTCGACAATCCGCTTTTCCATCTGGGTCAATTGAGCGCCGAGACTTTCCATCGAAGTTTCAAGTCTCCTAAATGATTCGTTGCTTTGGCCTTTAAACTCCTTTACTTCAATCCTCATTTGTGAGATGTCCTCCTGTATGTCTCCGTTTGACTGGACAATAGTTTGCAACATCTCCTCCATGCTTTTAGCTGTAGTCGCAGCGCCTTTGCTAGAGCTAGCCACAACAACTTTAGCAGGCTTGTAAGCGTCCGATTTTTCCGGCAACTTCTCCTCTCCGTCCTTGCTCCTAAATTGATATCGAGCAAGTTTATCGCTGGGGTCGGTTTTCGTGGTGGTGTTGGGCATATTTTTGCTGAGTGTTATACAAATGTCGTTAAATGAGTTGGGTTTCTCAGCCGAGCTCAAACTTTTGCGTCTTACATGGACATGGCGCCGCCTGAAGTCCAAGCGTCTCTGTTCTGTGGGAGGAATGTGAGTTTCTTGTAAAAAATAAAATAAATTATATCAGTAGATAATGACTTTAAATGTGAAAATAATTTTCCTTTTTTAAGAGCCCTCCCCAAACCTCTGCAATTCCAAGATGTAATTGTAACTATGCATTCTCATCCAAGGAGTTGGCAAACCTCTCAGCATCCACCGGTGTGTTGACCTCATCACTTGAAGTTTGGCTGGAAACCGTAGAGAACATTTTGCGCCAGCATCAGCCGGCTTCCTCCTAACGCTGTTGAAGGCTTGACGCTGTGATGAAACCTCCGTCATGAAATCCGGGAAAATGAACACTTTGTTGCCGTGGTAATGGAGCGGAGCCTGTTGTTGATGTTGTTCACGTCACGATCATTGTGGACTCTTGCGATGATCATCCGTGGACGCTCGGTGTCGGGAGGTTTGGGTCTGGAGCTCCGATGAGTGCGGTCGATTTTAATGGGCTTAGTAAAGTTGTTCGGGCCAATTAATTCGGGCAGAAGTCACTCTTAGTTTTTGAGCTTCCACCCTTTCGTCCTCTGTTCTGCCTTTGCCATCTTTGTCTATCTCACCACTAGTCATCCTACACACTACCATCCTATGCTGTCTGGCTACATTCCACCACTACTTTGCAGTCACTGCTCTCCTTCAGATTACACTGTCTACACAAGATCTAGTCTACCTGTGTACTCCTACCTCCACTCTTGTAGGTCACCCTATGTTCCTTTCTCTTCTGGAAGAAAGTATTCACGACATCCATTTCCATTATTTTTGCAAAGTCAACCACCATCTGTCCTTCTGTGTTCCTCTCCTGGATACCATCACCTCCTCATCACCTGTTTCCTGCACCACCGTGTCCATTGAAGTCTGCACCAATGACAATTCTCTTACTTTAAGGGATGCTCTGCATCATTCAACCAATCAGGGCAACTCATTGCCCAAAAATAAAAATGGACGCAGATTTTTGAGGGTCTTAACTCTTTCACTGCCAGACGTTTTCAGAAACGGGATGTCGCCAGTGCCAGCCGATTTAAGCATTTTGACTGATCTTTCAAGGTCCACAGAAAATGTTGTGTTTGGACTATGGAAACACACATACTACCAAATGAAAGATTGGACTCTCATCTTTCATCAGAAAAAAAAGTTTGTTTCTACCTTATTCCGTTCTTCAGTAATCAACAATAGAAAATGGTTAGTTTCACCGAAATGCTCTGTTTTGAAACAAAAAGCGGAGAAAAAGAGCTTTTTGTGAAACAATGTTATTTCATGCACTCTAGTGAATTGTACACTTGTTTTTGTCCATGATTGATGCCACAAACACCTAAATAGTGCTTTACTTCTGTAATACACCACCACCAACAATGAAAAAGTGTTTTTAGTTTGCAAAATACGTTTATTTCCATTCAACAGTGTAACAATTTGACAAAACAATTTCGCAAACTATTTACAAATGTGTGCAACTGTGGTACTATTTACAATTATGTGGATGTTTCAAATACAGTTTTTCTTTTTGTAATGCTCTCCTGCGTGCAAGGAGAGGGAGGAGGGTTTGCACAATAGATTACTTTCACTTTCCATTGTCCGTTTCGCGTGCAGACGGCTTTTTTTCCCGGGGAATAGCAAGTAGCAGACTGCACACACTCCTCCGATGAATATGCATTGGACTCGGGGCACTCTTCGTCGTCCGATTGAACGTCCGCCTGAGCGTCCGCCTGAGCGTGCTCGGTTGTGCTCCGCGTTTTCCGGTGTTGTCACCGCTAGCCCGTGAACCTTTTATGACGTCGTCATAGCCGCCGCGTCAACGCTTCCAACTTCGCCGTCAACCTCGGAGTCACCATCATCATTATCGATGATGATCATCGTCGTCATCAATGTGCTCTTTATAGCGTTGGTCGATGCTTTTCGTCTTTGAAAAAAACGGCTCGACCGTGAGCTGCTTGCAAACCGGTTGCCATTATGGCTTCTTCAGCCATTGTCCCCTCAACACTCTAGCCCCGCCTCACGTCTTCTGCTGACGCCTACCCATTCTTGTCAAAAGAGAGTCATTGCTGCCATCTAGGGGCCAAAAATAGGCATTAGGCTCACTAGACCTGCTTGAAACTTTCAACACAGCTCGGGAAGGCTTTCCTCCACCCGTTTCAAAAAAAAAATAAAAAAATTGGATGACGTATTTTAACGTCATTGGCGGCCCTCCGTAGGTTTTTACTTGACGTCTTTTAACGTCAGTGGCAGTGAAAGAGTTAACATTGACCAAAACTCTTTGAGCTTTACACACTCATCAAACCTGTCAAAAAAATAAAAACAATCCATATGTAAAGGTATATTATGCCGTTTTCAAAGAAATTTGGCTTTGAATGTACCCGTACTCCAACATGCCTGTACCCCAATGTGCAAGTACCCCAAATTGGCCCGGACTGTGAGGGCCCTTTATAGCTGCTCGCAGCTCTAGTTAGAGCCCGAGCTGCAAGGTCCCTTTTGTTTTTGTTAGAATTATCATTATTACGGCCAGAGCAGCGACTGCTGCGAGGTCCCTTTTGTTTTTCGTTCGTATTATTACTATTATTATGGCCCTCGCAGCGGTAGCGGTTTTTCGTTCGTCTTTTTCTTCTCATTTTTGGGGACCTAAACATTTACGATAATTCACCAAATTTTGCACACTCCTTGGGCTCTGCGAGAAATTTGATTTTATGAAGTTGCCATAACAACATAACATTTAGCGCCCCCTAGCATGGAAAAATATGCACCAATCCCGGCACGTTTGACCAAGGGCTACGGAAATTGGCAGGCATGTGAAGCGCCCCGAGACACACAAAAAAGTCAGCAGAAGCCATATCCTAAAATGTACAGGAAGTGAGATATGATTTTTTGAATGTCCAATTTTGGCTAATTTTTGCACGTTTACTGTGGTCATACTTTTTGCCCATTTGCCAACAGTTTTTGTCAGGTACAATAAGCTTACATTCATAAAAAACTAAACACAATGAATGAGAAAAGACACCATAGTATCTTTTCACTAGGTAGCGAGGAGAACGGGCAGAGGTGTGCCTCAGTTACAACCTCCTCCCGCTCTGAAGCACACGCTACCGAGCCCTCTCTTTTTATTTCTTTAGGGCGGTCCCTGGTTACATGGATGTTCCAACTCTACAGGGGGGTGTGAAGAACAGCTTAGTCTATGTGTGTGTGCATGTAAGTGCGGAGTACATGTGTGGTCAAGTTTGCAATCATTTCTTAACAGACAACAGGGTGTCTTAGCGGACTGGCTTTCTGTACTGTGACTAATGGATTAATTGCATTTTGGTATGCGTTTTCCCCAAACTTCGATAAATACTGAGACAATATGTGAGGTATGGAAGAGCCAAGATGCAGTATAAAACATGAAGTGCATACTCATCAAGATATTGCTTTACTTTATTTAAAATTGCTAGGGTTTTTGAGATTTTTGATGTTACATGTCTGACGTGGGGTTTCCAAGACAATTTACTATCAATTATTACTCCCAAGAATTTATTTTCAATAACACTTTCAATTGGCGCACCATTAATATTTATTTGTAATCCAGAATCCATTTCTTGATTACCAAACAGCATTGCTTTAGTTTTGTTTATATTTAAGGATAATTCATTTATGTCCGTCCATTTTTTCAATATACATAACTCATGGTTCATTGTAGTTGTGAGCTCATTATAATTATCATTACTATAAAAAATATTGGTATCATCAGCAAAAATATTAAATTTCAGTACTTGGGATACATTAAAGATATCATTAATATACAAATTAAAGAGTTTTGGCCCCAGCACAGACCCCTGTGCGACCCCACAAGAAATATTAAGTTTATCAGATGTATGTTGCCCCATTTTGACATATTGAGCCCTATCCTTTAAATAGCTTTTTAGCCATCGTCCAGCCACTCCCCGGATTCCATATTTTTCAAGCTTATTAAGTAGGGTTGAATGATTGATTGCATCTAAAGCTTTTTTTAAATCAACAAAAACACCCACAGCGTATTTTTCTGATCCAAAGCATTTGTAATTTCTTCTATTGCCTCAATTAATGCTAATGAAGTAGTTCTTTGAGTTCTAAAACCGTACTGACCTTCATTTAATATTTGATGCTTGTCCAGAAACTTCTCAAGTCGAGAATTGAAAAGTTTCTCAAGAATTTTTGAAAACTGAGGCAATAGAGAAATTGGTCTATAGTTGGTGTAACTGTGTTGATTTGATTATCATTCTTAAAAAGGGGTATTACTTTTGCAATTGTCATACTCCGGGGAAAACAGCCAAACTGAAAGAATAAATTGTAGACATATGTTAAGGGCTTAACAATATTAGCAATAACTTTTTTTACTAATGCCATATTGATATCATGAAAATATGTGGATAACTTACTCTTACATTTTATTAGCATACTTGTTACTTCTTGCTCATCCGTAGGTGAGAGAAAAAGTGACACTGAATTCTGTTTAATGGATGTGTATCACATGTTTCGGCTTTATGGAACTGAATTTTTGCAGCCAAGTTAGGGCTAACATTTACAAAAAAAAAAATTAAAACTGTTCACAATCTCATGCATGTTATAGATCTCACCTTTTTAATCGAGAAAATAGTCAGGGTGTGAAGATTTAGAGATTCCTTGTTTTATTTATTTAACGTATCCAGAGTACCTTTTATATTGTTTTGATTATCGTACAGCTGTTTCCTATGGTATAGCTGCTTGCTTGTTCTTATAATGTCAGTTAATTTGTTTCTGTATTATTTATATCTCTGTTCTGCTTCTTTTGTTTTTGCCTTGAGAAACTGTTTGTAAAGGTTGTTTTTCTTTTTGCAAGCATTAACTATTCCTTTTGTGAGCCAAGGACTCCGTTTATGTTTCCTCTTTATACAGGTTTTATTCAGAAGACAGTGTTTATTATACAGCAAGGTAGATATGTGAACAAAGACACTGTAAGCACCGTCAACATGTAACTCTTTATAAACGAGATCCCAGTTTTGATGCGCTAAACTATTATTCAGTGCACAGATTGTTTCCTCGCCCATTAATCGCTTTATTATAAATTCCATGGAATCTTTTACTTTCTTGAATTTATAGTCATACAAGGCAAAAACAGCTAAGTGATCAGTAATGTCACAAATAAACAGGCCACTGGTGACACATGTCTCAAATATTTGTGAAGATATTGTCAATAATAGTGTTACTGTGTGACGTTATTCTGCTTAGTTTTGTTATTGTTGGATAAAGAGCTAAACTGTACATTGTGTTAGTGAAATCATCAATAGATTTGAGTTTGGTTGGATTTAACAAATCTATGTTAAAGTCCCCACGGATAAATAATGTTTTATGATTGACAGAAGTAAAAAAATATATATCAGTCCATTCAGTAAAAGTTTCGATGCTTGAACCAGGTGTCCGAATACACACAACTTATAATAACATTTTACATTTTTTCCTTTATGATCTCAACTGTTATACATTCCATTATTCCATCTATTGCAAGCGTCATGTGTGTTATTTAATGGATTTATGAACATATATGGCGACCCCTCCCCCTGCTTTATTTTGTTGGTTCATATATTTTAGTTCATACCTGTCAAGACAAAAATGTATACCTTTATCAAGGTTAAACCAAGTTCCTGTGATGGCAATGACACTAAAAGGGCAGGAACATCCTCATATAAACTCCTTAATAAATTCGAAATTTGCATACATGCTTCTGCTATTAAAGTGTATTATTGACAATTTCCCATATAATTTCACATTAGTTTTAAAACTGTTCATCGGTGAAGTAATTGCAGCTACTAACAATAGAAGTGAGTAAGTTATTTTCAGGGTCTATTTCAGTATCTCGATCGGTTGTACTATACTCATGATATTAACATGTTTCCAGCTCAAATTTCTTATGTTGGATAATTGATTTTAACATGTCCATATCGATTTTTGATTCAGCATTAGATATCGTTGTGTTTTGCATAGTGGTGGTCAAGAGAATTCCAAAGTAACTTGTACCATACGTGTCAGAGTTACTTGTCCAGATCTTCTATTTTTTTCACCACCAGAACATTTGATTCTTCAGGCGTTCCATTTAGCTTAATCAAAATCTTACAGTTGGTTACCCATGTGTGCTGTATCTTGCCTTGCTTTTTGAGTTGTCTTGCTCTCCTTGCAATATCCGCGTTCCTTCGCGTTAAGTGTTCGTTGATGAAGACGTCTGTACGTTTTAGCTTACGGACAAAGTGTTGTCCGTAAAGTGCAATCAATGTGTTGTCGCATGTTTCTTTCAAGTCCTGATTTCCTCGTTAAGTTGCAGTTAGAAATCATCAGATTTTACTTGTCATTTAACAATCTCCTCATATAATCACTTAAATCAATTTCATTCATCTGCTTGGCTTAACAGGTTATTTACAATAGGCACATTAAATAGTCTACCACACAAAGTTTCAAGAGGGCTAAACTGCCCTGCTCCTTTTACAATTCTCATATACATTTTAACAGAATCCAAACTATCTGACATAATTGTCATACCTCCGTCATGTATTTATTTAAATTTTTCCTCTTAACAATGTGACTTACAAAGTGACTTTCATTCATTACTCCAAATAACTAATATGCCATATAGAGACATGATATATTTACACCATGCTTTTGCCATAATAGCGTCCAGTTGTTTTGCTGTAACAATTTTAACTCATTTAAAAAAAATTAAATCATCAATCAGTACTTGGTAATATTCACATTGTATTACTTTTGTTCAACTCAATAAAATCCATCGCTCTAAAAAACATCAAATCACAAAAAAGTTTAATACGTAAAAAATTTTAACTCATATTTAGTTAAGTGTTGTTACCATGTTTACTAAATACCCCGTGTGGAGACAATCATGGGTCACAAATCAAAATTATTATCCAATCCACTTAACATTCCCTACATATGATTTCTACATCATTTATAATAACTTCTTAATATTTACAAAAGGTTTTCGTTTCTCTAATTGGTGCACTACAGTTTTTCCTCATTTATCTTTGGGTTAGCATTCTCTTTAAAAAATAAAATAAAAATTACACGGTTTTGCAAAAATCCACAAAATCAACAAGATTATAAAAAACAACTGCATAATTGCAAAAACAACAGGGACCTTGTAGCCGTCTTTGCTCGGGCCGTAATTTGCGAAAAAACGCTGTAGTTTACATGTCTTGGAGGGGCAGAATTTTGAGGTCTCATAAAAGACTCACAGTCAGGCATTTTTTCAAAAACTAATTGTGTTATACTACATCTTTTGTTATTTACAACCATATAGCTAAGTTTAATGTAATACATCTTTCCAAAGTTATATGTAAGCCACCATGCCTATCAATCACCTTGTAAACAACAATATATGATATTGGCTTAAGTTCTACTTCATGTTTGCTAAACAAAACTAAAGTTGTAACCATAACAGCAATCAACGTTCTACTCAAATGGCTTTCTAATTTTGATAAAGCCAATACTGCCATTGTTTACTTTAATTCACAAACTGCATTTTCACATTCATTTCTGCATTAAAATTTGTCAGACATTGTCTTTGTCATTGGTGTCTCAATTCAATTTCAGGAGTTGCATTATAATCTAAGCAAAATTAGCCACCCGACTCATGCAATAATTGTGCAGCCCCAAAATCAACCCGTGGGTGTTATTAGGGCCCGAGTAGCTGCCGCTGATTGATTCACCTTGACAATAAGTTATCTTGACCCAGATGATCCTATCTTCTCAAAATTTCACACATTTGATGAGAGTCCAGGTCTAAATACATCTACAAAGTTATTCATACTGATAGCGCCACCTACTGGCATTTTTTCTTTTCTTTTTTTTTAAACATTTAAACAAGTTTTTTCTCCAACCATGTTTCTGGATCTACCTCATATTTGCTCCAAAGAGTGTTTAGGCCTTCATGAAGTCATAACACGAAGTTTGTGAGTTTGTGCGAATCACTGTGGGCGTGGCAAGGTTCTATTCACCCAAAAAACAACGCCAATTTTGAGGGCCTAAACATGCACAGAAACTCCTGAAACTTGGCACACACATCTAGCCTGGCAAAATGAGCAATAATCTAATTGTGTTTTGTGCGATTTTTACAAAAAATACTCACTAGTGCCCCCTATAATTTTTTTTACGAAGCAGCCCCGGTTGTACGTTCAAGCAAGATCTACGAAAAAATTTTGGTATTTGAGGAAGCCAAGATCTACAAAAATCTTGGCCTGGACCATGTCAAGACCTGGGCCATTGTCACGGGTTCATTTCAGAAAGGGGAAAAAAATGATGAGGCAGTCGAAAAACTTCAGTGAGGTGTTTTTATTTACACCAACACAGCATTAAAAATGTGAAAAAAATATTTACAGTTGCAAGTCCAGTGCAAAAACAATCCCAACAATATTTACAAGTTCCATTAGTCTTTTCCGTAACTTACTGTGGTAGCCAGTCACTCACCATCCCACTTGGCTGAGCACCCTCTACAAATGAATTCAGATCCCTTTAAATACCCGTAGCCCCTCCCTCCGGGCAAACCATTTAGTCAATCATGGGGTATAATACCAAAAAGTAACCAACAATAACTAAAGCATGTAAATAAATAATATCTGCAACATATATTAACCTTAATAAAAATCCTCCAATCACAATCCATAACTTAATCTCTCAAAAAAAAACAACTAATTAAATAATAAACCAAACTACTTTTGTGGTATAGTCCATAGCCATGTGACACTTTAAGCGCGGCAAAAGCGCTATTTAAGTGGGAGTCCGGAAGTGCTTCGGATTGGTCCATTGTTTATTGTCCAACGACCCCGCAGAATGCAGGTAAGCATTTACGGTGCGTGTCATGCGTCGTTCGTCGTGTCGAGTGTGTATGCCCGGCACCAACAACGGGGAAAAGGAATGAGTCCAGGCGGCAGGTAAGCAGTTTGTGAAAGTGTTGAATTACGGGAGGAATTTGTGTGGGCTGTGTGAAAACAGTTTTGACGGAGCTCGTCGAAGAGCAAACAGCACACGTTCGCATGAACTGCTTCTCTCAGCTAGACGGCCGTGTGCTCCAGTCGGGGAGTGGCGGACAGTCACAGGCGCGCCGTCACAGCCATCAACAGGGAAAACAAATTTTGAGTTTTCTAAATAATTTATGACGGAGGCGGGACATCACATTTTGTTTCATATTTCCTTCGCTATGAAAGACAAAATGCTTAACTCTTTGACTGCCATGGATGTTAAAAGACATCAAGTAACAACCTACGGAGGGCCGCCAATGACGTTAAAAGACGTCATCCAATTAATTATTTTTTTTTTTTTTTTTGGAACGGGTGGAGGAAAGCCTTGGCCAGCTGTGGTGAAAGTTTCAAGCAGATCTAGTTAGCCTAATGACTATTTTTGGCCCCTAGATGGCAGCAATGACTCTCTTTTGACAAGATTGGGTAGGCGTCAGTAGAAGACGTGAGGCGGAGCTAGAGGGGACAATGGCTGGGGAAGGGAAGAGAACATGGCGACCGGATGCAAGCAGCTCACGCTCGAGCAGTTTTTTTCAAAGACGAAAAGCATCGACCAATGCTAAAGAGCACATTGATGACGACGATGATCATCATCGATGATGATGATGGTGACTCCGAGGTTGGAAGCATTGACGCGGCAGTAGAAGACATGAGGCGGAGCTAGATGGCTGAAGAAGCGAACAATGGCGACCGGTTGCAAGCAGCTCACACTTGGGAATTTTTTTCAAAGACGAAAGGCATCGACCAACGCTAAAGAGCACATTGATGACGACGATGATCATCATCGATGATGATGATGGTGACTCCAAGGTTGACGCTGAAGTTGCAAGCGTTGACGCGGCGGCTATGACGACGTCATAAAGGTTCACCGGCTAGCGATGCTAACACCGGAAAACGCGGAGCACAACCGAGCACGCTCAGGCGGACGTTCAATCGGACGAGGAAGAGTGCCCCAAGTCCAATGCATATTCATCGGAGGAGTGGGTACTGCTACTTGCTATTCCCCGGAAAACGTCTGCACGCGAAAGGAGCCATCGCAAGTGAAACTAATCTGTTGTGCAAATCCTGCTGCGTCTCCTTGCACGCATGGGAGCGTTACAAAAAGAAAAACTGTATTTGAAACATCCACATAATTGTAAATAGTACCACAGTTGCAGACATTTGTAAATAGTTTGCGAAGTTGTTTTGTCAAATTGTTACACTGTTGAATGGAAATAAACGTATTTTTCAACCAAAAAACACTTTTTCATTGTTGGTGATAGCGTTTTACAGAAGTAAAGCACATTTAGGTGTTTGTGGCATCATTCATGGACAAAAAGAAGTGTACAATTCACTAGAGTGCATGAAATAACATTGTTTCACAAAAAGCTCTTTTTCTCCGCTTTTTGTTTCAAAACAGAGCATTTCGGTGAAACTAACCATTTGCTATTGTTGATCACTGAAGAACGGAATAAGGTAGAAACAAACTATGACAAACTATTCAAAATTCGTCCTGTGTTCAATCACGTTGTCAGTAAATTCAAGGAACTGTTTCAACCGGGGAGGAATGTATGCATTGATGAGGGGATGTTGAGTTTTCAGGGACGTCTTTCATTCAAGGTATACAACCCCCAAAAGCCGATAAAATATGGGATCAAGTCATACATACTGTGTGACTCCCAAACGGGGTATTGCTTCAACATGCAACCCTATGTCGGTACCAGTTGTTCTCTGCCTGATACAGTGTTCAACTTACTAGATCGTCTGCCAGGAAATGGGTACACACTATTTATGGACAATTTTTATAATTCAATTGCTTTGTGTGAACGTCTCCTGGCAGCACGTACCAATGTATGTGGAACGCTGAGGAAAAACAGGGGTGAACCCAGTGAGATCACGTGCCTAACCAACACTGGCCTTGGGGTGGGGGGGAAACTGGTAAGGCACAGCACAAAAGTTTTGATTGTGGCATGGCAGGACAAATGTTTGTTGAGGATGGTGACAACTTTTCATAAAGACGAAATGCGGACAGTGGAGGTGTGGCGGAAGGCACAAAAAAAAAAAGAGTGCCTTTCCAAAAACCCATGTGTGTTCTGGACTACAATTCCACGATGAATGGAGTGGACAAGATGGATCAAAACATCTCGTACCACCCATTCACGCGGAAAACTTTGAAATGGCACAAAAAGTTTGTTGCATATCTGTTTCAGATATGCATGTTCAATGCATACATCTTGCACAAAGCTAAACATCCTGGGAAGTGTCAACACTTTTTGGAGTTCATCCAGGAGGTGGTGAGAGGGTGGCTGTTGCCACAAGATCAGGAGGAGGAAGTTGGAACTGAAGGACATGAGGAAGGCAGACAAAACAGGTCACCGTATAATGATCCTGAAAGCCGACTTGATGGCAACATGGCCAAACACACACTGCAATACATTCCTGCTACTCCAAAAAAAAAAAAGCCAGCAAGAAAGTGTAGGGTCTGCACGCGAAAGGGCATTCGCAGTGAAACAAACCTTTGGTGCAAATCCTGCTGCGTCCCCTTGCACCCAGGGGAGTGTTACACTCTATACCACACAAAAAGAAAAATTGTGTAGTTCAAACTCCACACAATTGTAAATAGTCACACATGCACACCTTTGTAAATAGTTTGTCAAATTGTTACACTGTTCTATGTAAATAAACTGTTATTTTGCTATCAAAAGAGACTTTTTTCATTGTTGGTGGTGGTGTATTACAGAAGTAAAGCACTATTTAGGTGTTTGTGGCATCATTCATGGACAAAAAGAAGTGTAGAATTCACTAGAGTGCATGAAATAACATCGTTTCACAAAAAGCTCTTTTTCTCCGTTTTTTGTTTCAAAACAGAGCATTTCAGTGAAACTAACCTATTTTCTATTGTTGATTGCTGAAAAACGGAATAAGGTAGAAACAAACTTTTTTCTGATGAAAGATGAGAGTCCAATCTTTCATTTGGTAGTATGTGTGTTTCCATAGTCCAAACACAACATTTTCTGTGGACCTTGAAAGATCAGTCAAAATACTTAAATCGTCTGGCACTAGCGACATCCCGTTTCTGAAAACGTCTGGCAGTCAAAGAGTTAATAACTCCCCGGTAAAGCTCCAAAAAATCTCAAACTTCATATGTATGTTTATAGTCACGACCTGAAAGTATCTCTATGACAATATTCAGTTATAAATATAGCGCCACCAGCCCTTGGGTCAACAAAAAATAAATTACGACACATAAGGTATTTTGTCCAAAATTTTGATACTTTAAGTGTGATAACTAAGTTCACCACTTAAAATGTTCAGTGACATCAGACCTATCCATACATATGTACTTTTTATTATTTTATTTTATTCTGCTTATAAAAAATGCCAATTGGGGCAACTCGCTACCAAAAAAAATAAAAAAGGACACTGATTTTTGAGGGTCTTAACATTGGCCTAAACTCATTGAATTTTATATGAAAAGGTTTATTATGCCATTTTCAAATGCATTTGGCTTTGAATGTGCCACTACTCCAACTTACCAGTACCCCAACGTTGCTGGCCCGGGCTGCGAGGGCTCTTTATAGCTGCTCGCAGCTCTAGTTATTGTTATTATTATTATTATTCTCCGCAAATGATCGTATTTTTGGGGACTTAAACATTTACGAAAACTCACCAAACTTTGCACCCGGTGAAAATGTTTATATTATGAAGTTGTCATAACATAAAAAAATAAAAACAATCCCGGCATGTTTAACCTACAGCTACGAATATTAGCAGGCACGTGTAGCACCCTGAGATGTACAAAAAAGTCTGTTGAAGAGGAAATGCTTAATAACTCCGCTGTACAAGCTCCAAAAATTCCTAAACTTCTCATGCATCTTAGATCACCAAATGATTCCCGAGCGCAGCTCCTGCTGCGGCTCACCGCTCCCTCGGGATGGGTCATATGCTGAGAATGAATTTCGCCCCACTTAGTTGGATGTGACAATCAGTGGTACCTTAACTATAACTTTAATAGCTACAGCCTGAAAACATCTATATGATAATATTCGGTTACATATACAGCGCCACCTAGTGGTAACAAGAAATTTCATACTTTACGATTTTATCTACTGTGCCGAGCCCGTTGAAGGGATCCAGGTGAAAATTTGTCTGAATAGCCTTAAGACGTTTAACCTTCAGCTATGAAAATTGGCAGGCACGTGTCGCACCCCGAGACGTACAAAAAAGTCTGTTGGAGGAAGAGGAAATGCTTAATAACTCCGCTGTACAAGCTCCAAAAAATCCTAAACTTCTCATGCATCTTAATAGCCACAGCCTGAAAACATCTATATGATAATTTTCGGTTACACATATAGCACCACCTAGTGGTGACAAGAAATGTCATACTTTATGATTTTTTCTACTGTACCGAGCCCGTTAAAGGGATCCAGGTGAAAATTTGTCAGAATAGGCTTAAGACATTGATCATGCCACAGACCGAATATTGTAACTTTTCGCCAAAGGGCGTGGCCGTTACGGTGCCACAAAGTCTAAAGATTTACCGTGACATTAAAAGATGCGTTAATTTGACCTAGATGATCTTCTCAAAATGTCACACATTTGATGAAAGTTCAGGCCTGAAGACAACTAAAAACTTATTTCTTCGTACTGATAGCGCCACCTACTGGCATAATTAAAAAAAAAAAATTAATTTGGGACGTTTTTCTCCAACCACATTAACTTTATCTACCTCATACTTGCGCAGTAGAGTATTTAGGCCTGTCACAACATGAAATTTATGAGTTTTCGCTAATCGCTGTGGGCGTGGCAAGGCACTGTTAGCCAAGAAAACAACGGCAATTTTGAGGGCCTAAACATGCACAGAAATTCATGAAACTTGGCACACACATCTGGTCTGGCAAAATAAGCAATATTTTATCATGTATTGTGCGATTTTTACAAAAATGACTCAGTAGCGCCCCCTAGAATTTTTAGGTATATTAAGGAGCCCAAGACTTACAACAAAGTCTCTTGGAACAATATGCTAAATTAACTCTTTCACTGCCATTGACGTTTATAGACGTCAAGTAAAAACCTACGGAGCACTGCCAATGACGTCTAAAGACGTCATCCAATTTTTAAAAAAAAAATTTTTGAAACGGGTGCGGGCAAGGCTTCCGGAGCTGTGGTGAAAGTTTCCAGCCGGTCTGTTGTGCCTAATGACTATTTTTGGCCCCTAGAGGGCAGCGATGACTCTCTTTTGACAAGATCGGGTGGGCGTCAGTAGAGGCGGAGCTAGAGCGTCGAGCAGGAGATGAGAATGGAAGACAAAGGAAAAATGGCGGCCGGTCGCGAGGAGCTCACGCCCGAGCCGTTTTTTTCAAAGACCAAAAGCATCGCTGAAAGAGCACATTGTTGACGACGATGATCATCATCGATGATGAAGATGAGGGTGGTGACTCCGTGGTTGGGAAGCATTGACGCGGCAGTAGAAGACGTTAGCTGGAGCTAGATGGAGGAGGGAACAGGCAATGGCGAGCGTTTGCAAGCAGCTCTACACTTACAAGACGAAAGGCATCGACCAACGCTAAAATAGTACATTGATGATGACGATGATCATCATCAATGATGATGAAGGTGAATCCGAGCTTGACGGCGAAATTGGAACCGCTGACGCGGCGGCTATGACGGTGTCGTAACGCGGAGCGCAACCGAGCATGCACAGGCGGACGTTCGATCGGACGACGGAGAGTGCCCCGAGTCCAATGCATATTCATCGGAGGAAGTGTGTACAGTCTGCTACTTGCTTTTTATTCCCCGGAAAAAAAGGCCGTCAAGAAAGTGTAACGTTTGCACGCAAAAACGGACCAATGCGAAAGTGAAAGTAAACTGTTGTGCGAGTCCTGGCGTCTCCTTGCACGCAGGAGAGCGTTACAAAAGGAAAAACTGTATTTGAAACATCCACATAATTGTAAGTAGTACCACAGTTGCACACATTTGTAAATAGTTTGCGAAATTGTTTTGTCAAATTGTTACACTGTTGAATGGAAATAAACGTATTTTGCAATCAAAAAACACTTTTTCATTGTTGGTGAAAGCGTTTTACAGAAGTAAAGCACTATTTAGGTGTTTGTGGCATCATTCATGGACAAAAAGAAGTGTACAATTCACTAGAGTGCATGAAATAACATAGTTTCACAAAAAGCTCTTTTTCTCCACTTTTTGTTTCAAAACAGAGCATTTGGGTTAAACTAACCATTTTCTATTGTTGATTACTGAAGAACGGAATAAGGTAGCAACAAACTTTTTTTTCTGATGAAAGATGAGAGTCCAATCTTTCATTTGGTAGTATGTGTGTTTCCATAGTCCAAACAACATTTTCTGTGGACCTTGAAAGATCACTCAAAATGCTTAAATCGGCTGGCAGTGGGGACAACCCGTTTCTGAAAACGTCTGGCAGTGAAAGAGTTAAACGAATTTTTAAATGTCCCATTTTTTCAGATTTTTCCACATTAATCCATTGTCTTCTCAAGGAAACAACCAATTTTTCCTGATCGTTGTTTCCCCATTGTTCTCAACGACTAGGACAAAACAAGCAGCCACTTTTTCCTGATCGTTGTTTCCCCATTGTTCTCCACGAAGCGTTTGCGAGCAGGGGGAGAAAAATAAAAGGAGCAGCCAGCTTCTCAAATTTCAGTGGGTGTGACAAACCTTTACCAGAGCCTGTGCCATTATCCTGAGGGGGCGGGGGCGAGTGCACTTCCGTGTCTTATTGACGTCACCAAGTCACGGAAGTTTAATCTGCGCATTTCAAGCACACAATTTAGAAAGGAATAGAAAGCTAATGAAGTCGCAAACTGACTTTTTTAATTCCTGGATGGATTGTGGACAGGCCGGGGATGAATATTATTGATAGAAAACCCCACTAAAGTGGGACTTTTAACTCTCTCAATCAATACGTCATTAGCATCATAGTCGCCGTGTACACATGATGCACCTAAGCTTTTTTTTAATGCAAGAGTGTATAGGAGGGTCTGGCGCAACTTCTGATTAAAGGATTAGGCTTGACTGCAATGTTATTTAAAGGGACTGCAACATGAAAAATCAACTTTTTGGAGCTTTTAGCCATGTTAAAATGCTAATTCCTCACCAAAAACATGACCAAAGTTGTGTTTTCCTCCATTCGCCTCTGTATGAGAAATTTTTGGTTATTCTGCTCTCTGAAAGATATTATAACATTTTTAATACCTAATTTCATATATCAACTATTGTTACACATTATGAACATTTTAATTCTTCATATTAACCTATAAGACATATTTTGTGTCCTGAGCAGAGCAGATGATGTCGACCTCGTATGGTCTGGCCTTAAGCTGGGTCATATTATTTAGTCTAAAAAAGTTCCTTCTCAGCGTTTTGTGCGAAAGCACATTTAGCCCTTGAACCAGAATTTGTCTCAAAAACACACACACATACTCCTTTGGCTGGTATACACTGATTGGTCCAAAATTCCTTGTTTTATTTGTACACGCACATCTCGGTCATGAAAAAAGAATTAGTTTTGAAATAACACACACACACACTTTACTTTCTTCATCAGTCACGGCCACTGTAAATTTGGTTCAACTTGTTTGTGAGATTTTGCTATGGGAAAATCCTTCAACTATATAACACATTCTGTCTCAAAAACATCCACCTAACCTTGTTTACGCCATCTGCTCACGGAAAAGTACCAGAGAGTATGTTTAGTCTACAAATGAAAAGGAGGAGGTCTTTATAACTATAAGAAGCTATTGTACACGTAGAAGAGGACATTTGACGCTCTGAAATTCCACGTTCTTTAAGTGAAGAAATCAGAAGCTGTTGTATGTCCAGAGACTCTCTGTTTTTATTAAATCATTTTTGCAAAAGGTGTATTTTTCTTGCATCAAACCTCTCCTCATTTTTGGAACACGCAAAGAGGACAACATTTCTTTTATTCCTCTTCATCTCCAAGCACTAACCCCTCCCAACCTGAGAAAAATGAGCTGTTGGCACGGTTTGAAGTCATTGCGTGCGGCCCCACCCCTGCACCGCCCCTGCAGACTTAACACACGCCCACTTTCTCTGAGACCTCCCTTCATGGGATAATGACAATAAACATTCTGTCTAAATGAATTCAAAGCAATCAATTATTCTTCACATTTGCAATGACAAAGTGCAATGAAATGACAATTGGCTGTCTTAAAATGACACGGGTGTAGACTACAAGTAAAACATTAGCGCTGATGACTTTAAATGAATGGAGGGTGTAGTGGATAGTGCGCTCGCCCCATAAGCAACAGGATGCTTTTTTTTACTCCTTCTTTCCTCTAACCTCTCTGCTCCCCTCCCCTTTCACGATTTCTTGTGGCAAGGACCCGTTTTGTTTCAAATGTTTATTCAAGAATTGATGGCTTGTGTGACCAAACGCAGAGATCTAGCAGCCCGTGAAATTTAGTATTTATTTAACTCATATTTCATAAGAAATTACATCGTGATTGTGTCAAAGGTATGATTTCATCATTATATGCCTATAGTTAACTGTAGAAGGGCTTAAAATACCAAGGTGTTGTCCCAGCAGGTGGCAGTAAGTATAAGATCAGCCAGTATCACGCAAGGATCTTGTTGTAGAAGAAGAGAAGCAGGAAGTGTAGATTGGGACTGCGAGTGTCGTCTGTCACTACTAGCGTGTTGTAGAGCAGCGGGGAAGAAGTAGAAAATAAGTGTAGCAATAATTGATGTATTTTTGGACAAATTAGTAATTTGATCGGGGCACCACGTTCTGTTTACTTTCAATTTTGGACAAACACAATGAATAAAATCCTAATTCTCATTTATTTATTCATAATCTGAAGTCGCAACATTCAATGTTCGTGGTTCTTTGTATTAATAAAATAATTACTAATCCACTCGAACACAAGCACGATTGAGACTGAACTAGATTTAGAAAAACATGCATTTATTCACTACTGTTACACAAGCAAAACACTGCCTACCTAACTATCATACGGTGAAAAGAAAAGGGATAAAAAATAAAGCTTATGTAAAAAAGAAAGGAACAATTTAATGAGGTAGAAAGGAAAAATTTGACTTGCCGAATCTGTGAGATATTTGAAATGGAAGTTGCACCAGCGATATGTCAAATTGGCTTTGACATGTGCAACTTACTGGAGTGAGTTGAACCGAGCTAGCGGAGGGAAGGTCGATTGAAGACAAAAACTGCTCCCAAAAAGGCAAGACAAAAAATTAAAATATTCCACGGTTGGATGAGGTGCGACGCAGCTCAGGCTCAAGGTGGATGGCTCTTTCAGGCGAGGTCGGGGGCTTCAATCGGAGTTGTACTCTCGGCGCGCGAGAAGATCCTCGTCTCAGCTGCCCAAATCCCGCTGCTGAGACCGAGATCTGCTGCGTGCCTGCGTCTCGAGAACGACCATCCGTTGAACCAGCTCGTGCCGCGACGGGACGCTCGGAGGATGGAGCAGGTACTAGTTGACGCTTGGGGATTGTGCGCTGCCAGAGTCCAAACCGTGGTTGCTGGGTGACTCACGGAGTCCCGGAAAAATTTGGCGGCGACTTTGTGCCACCGAGGTGGGACGAAACACAAAAAAAAGAGAAAAAAGAAAAAAAAAGAAAAATGAGGAGCAAAAAGTTCATCTGGCAGGAGGGCGTGCGCCTGGGTTTGGAGCACGGCGGCGGTTCGGTGCGATCGCCAAGTCCGAGACACTTGGTCGTTCAGGGAACAGAAATGCCACGTGGTTGAAAAACGTGGCACGGCACCGGGGAGTCCTTTTGTCAGTTCTGGGCCAGACGAGGTGAAAAAGGTGAATGAAACAAGAGCGCTGAATAAAGGTCGCGCCGGCTGTTTTAAAGTTGTGGGGCGTGCCCGTCAAAAAAGGGGGTGCGGCCGCCGTCCCCTCTTTTGGCTCAACCAAAGTCAGAGACTTTTAAACTCCAATTTATTTAAAGAATTAATAATTTTGAATTAAATTTTGTCAGGCTGGCAAGTCAAGTTCTTCCAAGCAAAACATGTTATCGTTACACATATCAACTAATAACGCATCATGAGATAATTTCGTTCTTTCCGGAGTAACTAAATAATCTCAGGGTTTACAATCATCGTTCCTGTTGAAATACATATGACATTCCTTTTTCATAGCCATACATGATGTGAAACATTCAGTTGTGCGTAAATTCACTTGTATGTGATAAATTTCTTATGTGAGATGTGTAAAATTGCTTTGTGGATTATAGGTGTTTCATATAAGGGCAGTTCCGATCGTAACCACTTGAAGGCACTCTGGTCACGTGTAACCTTCAAGAAGGCTGGAATGTACTGACCAGGATTCCAACGGACCTTTTGGCCCATGTTGTTTTATGACTTTTGATAAGAGTTTGCAGACTACCAGTCTGCAATGTCAGCAGGGTTGAAGATGATGCTCCCCGATAAAATACTTTGGTGCCATAATCTTGTGGTTCTGGCTGGTGACAAATAAGCATTCACATCCTGGTGAGATGGTCTGTGGTTTACTTCAAAAGAGTGTAATCTCTTTTGGATTGTCTCTGGTTTAGGAAAAAGGGGGAGAGTGGAGGCATATCACCCCACCCTAGGTTGACTAAGCGCATATTTCCAAGAGTGAAATGTTAAGGGGAGGAAAAAATAATAAATTGAGGGTGACTGGTCTATAATTGTTACATAAGTGATCAGCAGAACAAAACAGTTAACCCTGCAGGATTGCTTTTTGGCTTAAAAAAAAGCATCCTTATTGGCTCATGAAAGCATAAAGTGCCTTAAATTGCACTTAGATGTATTTTTCATTATTAAAAATAAATAAATAGCACTTTGCCTTCATTTATAATTGTTTTGTAAAACATTAGCTTAAAAAAAAAAAATTAAAATGTCCAGTATGGCTCTTTGGATTTTAGGAACACAACTTCAAGTGCATTACAAGTGCAATATAATGTAAAAGCAGGATACCTTGTTATTTTATACATGGACCATGTATAAAACAATTATGTATCTTGCCTTATATTGCACTTAAAGTTGTGTTCCTAAATCCTAATGGCCATATTAGACATTTTGAGTTTATATATATATATTTTAATTTAATGGGCAAAGGCATTTTATGAAATAAATCAAGACAAAGTTCTATTCATCTGATTTCATTATTTATTTGTTATTTGAAAAACAATCCGATCCGTGACTTTTGTGATACGTTGCACAACTACAAACACTGAACTCTGTTGCACCACTCTGTGTTCATTCACTCCCTGCGTCCCTGACTCCTACTTTGATGGTCACCCCAAATAATATAATCTATTATGTTAAAATGACTCGAAAGGACTTGAAACTCAAAGTGTAGGATTGTGAATCGCTTGAGACTTCAGTCTTGACTTGGGACTTGACTCAGGACTTGTCAGTCTTGACTTCGGACTTGACTCGGGATTTGAAGACTTGAGACATACTTGTGACTTGCAAAACAATGACTTACTCCCACTTCTGAGTGAATGTGGACTGATCTCGTTTCCGTCACATGAACATGCACAATTTTATATATTTTTTTTCATCATAGCCAATCGCGGCTTATGTGCGGCCCGAACCGAACCAAACCGTGCGGATCACGGATTGTATTTGATCCGTGATCCGCACGGATCAAATACGATCCTTTGCACCACTAATTCCAAAGTTTACTATTTTAGCGCAACACATCTTACATATAACGTGGCAGCGAGGTGGGTGGCGTTCATCCATGTGTGTTTTTGTCTGTGCGCGAGACGTGTGTCGGCATGTGCACTTCCCAAAGTGTCCCGTAGATTATGGGTACAGCGCTTCTTAGTTACGCAATATTTTTAACATTCTGTGCCATGTTTATTGTCGCATTTTAATAATCGAAATTTGGACGTTTTGAATAGAGACAGATTCGTCCATGTCTGAATCGCGATGCATCTTCTTCTTCTTCTTTTCCTTTCGGCTTTGTCCTTCAGGGATCGCCACAGCGAATCAGTTGCCTCCATCTAACCCTGTCCTCTGTATCCTCTGCTCTCACACAAACTACCTTCATGTCCTCTTTAACGACATCCATAAACCTTCTCTTTGGTCTTCCTCTAGACCTTCTGCCTGGCATTTGGAAACTCAGCATCCTTCTGCAAATATACTCACTATCTCTCCTCTGGACATGTCCAAACCATCTCAGTCTGGCCTCTTTGACTTTATCTCCAAAGGCTCTAACATGTGCTGTCCCTCTGATGTACTCATTCCTACCAAAAAACATGGCTGGTCTCACCACAGTTTTATAAACCTTTCCTTTAATTTTAGCTGAAAATGACACATCACACCGGACACTTTTCTCCACCCGTTACAGCCTGCCTGCACACGCTTCTTCACTTCTTTTCCACACTCTCCATTGCTCTGGACTGTTGACCCTAAAAACTTTAACTCCTCCACCTTCTTGGTCTCTTCTCCCTGTAACCTCACTCTTCCACTTGGGTCCTTCCCATTCACACACAGATGCTCCGTCTTGCTACGGCTAACTTTCATTCCCCTCCTTTCCAGGGCAAACCTCCACGCCTCTAGCTTCCCCTCCACATGTTCCCTGCTCTCACTACAGACATTACATCATTTTACATCACTACATTTTACTGCTACCTCTCCTATGCATTTCCATACCTCCACAGGTATATCATCAGGCCTTTTCACTTGTCATCCTCTTCAATACCCTTCTCACTTCACTCTTACTAATTTTTGCTACTTCCTGGTCCACAACAGTCACCTCATCTACTCTTTGTTTTCTCTCATTTACCTCATTCATCATCTTCCATCACACTACTGGCATCTGTCAACACACTTCTATCCCTATCCTTTATTACCCTAACCTGTTGCACATCATTCCCATCTCTGTCTCTTTGTCTTGCCAACCTGTATAGATCAGTCTCTCCCTCCTTACTGTCCAACTTAGTAAACAAGTCATCATAGGCCCCTTGTTTGGCCTTTGCCACTTCTACTTTCACCTTGCGCTGCATTTCTCTGTACTCATGTCTACTTTCTTCAGTCCTCTGTGTCCCACTTCTTCTTAGCTAACCTCTTTCTCTGGATCCACTTCTGCACCTCCTCATTCTACCACCAAGTCTCCTTATCTCCTTTCCTTCCAGATGACACACCTAGGACTTTCCTACCTGTCTGATCACATTTGCTGTAGTTGTCCAGTCATTTGGAAACAACTCCTGACCATCCAGAGCCTGTCTCAACTCCTTTCTGAAAGTTATACCTTTCCTTTTTCAGCTTCCACCATTTCGTCCTCTGTTCTGCCTTTGCCAGCTTTGTCTTCCTCACCACCAGTCATCCTACACACTACCATCCTATGCTGTCTGGCTACACTTTCACCTACCAATACTTTGCACTCGCTGATCTCCTTCAGATTACACCGTCTACACAAGATGTAGTCTACACAATGTACTCCTTTCTCCACTTTTGTAGGTGACCCTGTTTCTTCAAGAAGACGACAGCCATTTCCATTATTTTTGCAAAGTCAACCACCATCTGTCCTTCTGCGTTCCTCTCCTGGGTACCAAACTTGCCCATCACCTTTGTTTCCTACATTAACGTGTCCATTGAAATCTGCACCAGTGACAACTCTCTCACTTCTAGGGATGCTCTGCATCATTTCATCAAGGTCCAACCAAAAGTTCTCCTTCTCCTCCTCCAGCTTACATCCTACTTGTGGCGCATACCCACTAACAACATTAATCATCAGGACGTTCCTAACAAACTCCTCCTTCACGATACTCTCTATTTCTCTTCCTATCTACACCATGATAGAACAGCTTGAACCCTGCTCCTAAACTTCTAACTTTGCTCCCTTTCCACCTGGTCTCCTGAACTCACAGTATGTCCACCTTCCTCCTCTGCATCATGTCAACAAGCTACCTTTTCCTGTCATAGTTCCAACACTCAAAGTCCCTACTCTCAGTCCCAGACTCTTGGTGTACCTCTTCTCTTTCTTCCTATGAAAACACCTTCCTCCTCTCCTTCTTCGACCAACAGTAGTCCAGTTTCCACAGGCACCCTGTAGGTCAACAGCACCGATGGTGGTCGTTGTTAACCCGGGCCTCGACCGATCCGGTATGACAGTCATATATTTGATTTGCATGTTTGATTTGGCCAAAGTTTTACGTCGGATGCCCTTCCTGACACAACCCTCTGTATTTATCCGGGCTTGGGACCGGCACAAGAAGACACTGGCTTGTTCCCCCTTGCGGCTACATTCACTGAAAGAAAGCCTAAAAAACACTATGGGATGCAGTCTATTTACATTATGTAAATATTGCCTGATTCATTTATGATTACATTGATAGAATCTTTCTCCTGCAGTACTTTTTTTTATTTTTTATTCGAGCCCCTTGAGCGTTTCCCCTTTTTCACTGGCATTCCGGTGGCCGTACTAAATACTTTGGCTAATGCTAGCACGATTGCTATATTGGCACAGTTCAACAGTTTTAAACATGTAAATACTTACCATTACCTATGTACCATTAGCCAACATGTCTTTCACATTTCTATTTCTATTGTGTGCATTTTAAGTTGATATTGTGCTTTGTTAAAATGGCAGTGCTGAATAAATATTTTATAATTATATTATAATTTGAATTAATTATAATAAATGCAATGATAGTAAAAATTGGCATAATTTTTTTTCTGCGTTTTGGTTTTCAGTTTTTGGCCAAGCATTTTCATTTTTTGGGATGTTTCGGCCACAGTCCCTTTTCTTCTTGTTAAAATCGTTGCTGTATTGAATGGAGAACTGGCGCGGCAGCCAAATGGGGAAAGGCAAACCTGGTAGTGAATATTGTGCTAAATTCATTCATAATCATCCGTATTCTGTTTAGCCATGCTGATGTGAGGGCGGGGTACGCGGAACGCAACTGCTCCTCCGGCTACTGCACGCAATCAATGACGCTGTTCCAAAATTAGAAACAGCGGTGCGGAACCTCTATTAAATGAGCTGACCTTGACACTCGCTAATGTATTGCATCTAATAATGCCACAAATAAGCAGAGCAGTAATGCAGCACGTTGGAATTTCATGTATCCTCTATTTCCGGGTTTGGTTATGCATTCAGCCCTCGTCATTTTTGTCCAATGGTAGCACAGATCGTCACGCGGGTTGACGTGATTGCGCAATATAGTCCCCCAAAAAAAGAAGAAAAAAACTGTGTAAATATGAACCGCATCAAACGAAAAATAATCAAGTCCGCTTTTGGTCCGGACCGAGCAAGCAGATTAAATGACTTTTCTGGTCTGATTACACACTTACTGATACTGATTCCTAAATTATCAACCATGATTGTTATGGACAGACCGTGAGTAGCGCAGTCCTACAACAAAATTTCCGTTAAACTCAAGGACTCATGTCCCTCCAACTCGAATACAAAATCAGCTTTCACTTGAACACTTATTTGTTTATGGCAGACAATTATAAGATGTATTGATCTTAATTTGGGTAATTTGGTTTGTGTCTGCTCAGTTTTCAGCGTGGACTACAATGATGAGATGGACATGTTGGTGAGCGGGTCTGCAGACTTCACTGTGAAGGTCTGGGCCTTGGCAGCTGGTGTCTGTCTCAACACTCTGACTGGACATACTGAATGGGTTACCAAGGTCTGCTAACAATTTTATTTATTTTTTATTTAACTTATTTTTTTAAGAGACATGTTCATGAATATAGGCAGATTTTTCTCAAATTCCAAAATGCCTTTATACAGTAATTTATGGTTCACAGCTGTTATGAAATGCCGTAAAAAAAAATAATACTAATGTGTGTGTATATATGTATATGTATATATATCCTCTTAAGGCCCAAGCTGTTTTTTACATGCAAAGTGCTGTCCACGTATGTGGCCACTAAGCCTTAGGATATATATATATATATATATATATATATATATATGTGTGTATATATATATATGTGTGTGTATATATATATATGTGTGTGTATACAGACGCTCCCCTACTTCCGAACATTCGAGTTGCGAACAACGGTACATACGAACATTTCTGCGCGTACAGTATGTCGAAAAATGTTTGGAAAGAAATGCTGTAAGTTAGATTTTGTATTGCGCGTAGTGCTTCTTTCCGCCGCTAATACCGACGATTGGCGCTGTGAGAGCTCATTGGAGGCTGAGCAACGTGGCGAGGGGGAGGAGGAAGAAAACGCCGGTCCCCATGAAGCAGGAAATAACTTTTGAAGCCGATTCCAGCGACGACGAAGAATCTCTCATGATATAAAATCCTCCTCTTCCTCCTCCTCCATCATCTCCTTAAGCATCGAGTACATCTTCCAAAAGTAAGTTAAACTTCATTTTATTTATCTTATTACGTACATGTACATACTGTGTGTGTCTCTCTCGCTCTCTCTCTCTAACATACGTAGTACAGTACAGTACTGTACGTATTCTCTCCATTTTATTAATTTTTTTTCAGTACAAACCAATGCAGGTTACTTGTACAAGCCTTAAACATACTTATATAAACCTTCAATATACTTATATAGGCTTTAAACATAAATTATAATACAAAATATAGCACTGAAGCAACTTACGAACAAATTCACCTTACGAACGATCGTCCGGAACGTAACTCGTTCGTAAGGTGGGGAGCGTCTGTATATATATATATGTGTGTATATAAATACGTGTGTATATATATATATATGTAGACAGTACCTGGAGGATGAAAGAATTGATACAATTGAATGGCTTTTGAATGTTTTTCCCCGGGTACTACGGTTTTCTCCCACATTACAAAGACATGCATGGATGGATGGATGGATTTTAGCCACCAGGAACCTTACTAGAATCGGCTACCTGAGCAAAAACGTGGCTATGGTAGAATCTTTAAGGAAACCATCTCGCGCACGCGACATATCAGGCCCTTCACAGTCTGATATTAAGCCTTTTTGCAGTGCCACTATGACACAAGTTGTGGCCGTGTCAGAAATGGCACCGTCAATTCATAACATAATACAATTAGTTTTACTAATGAACTCATTCAAAACGTATAAATATTAAAAAATATATATTTTTAATGATAAAACATACAGAAGGCTTTAATACAGCTTCTGACCTGAAGAGGTCACTTAAAGCAATGGTAGTTATTACAAAAAATGACCAACAGATGGCAGGAGAGTATAAGATAATCAGCCAGGGCCATGTTGCAACAAGCTCTTTTTCCCAGTGTTTTTAACAAGTTTGTGAATAATGATGAAACTCAACTATATCCTAATGCTAATTGCTGCAAAACAGAAACGGATACAAATACAATATATGCTTTTTCTGCATCCAACAATATAACTGCCTTTCTGTCATGTCGCTGTGACATGCTAATAAGGTTAAATAGCCTCCTAATATTGTTGGTAGAATTACAACCTTTAATGAAGATCGCTCTGAATAATTTATGAGATTAATGTTTTTTTAGTCGAGATGGAAAAGCCTTAGCGATAATTTTAAAGTCAGTGTTTATTAGTGATATCGGACGGTAACTTGACGGAAGGGTTGGGTCTTTTCCTGCTTTAATAAAAGTTTAATTGCTGCTTTGTTCATGTGTGGACGTATGTGTACATTAGTTTTAATTTCTGTTACTACTCTGAAGAATAATGAAGCAAGCATTGACTAAATGTGCTTAAAAAATATGGCCGGGTAACCATCCAGATCAGGTGCCCTGCCATTAGGCATACTGTCTCCAGCACTGTAAAGCTAATTTATAGTCAGTGGAGCAGCTAGAATATCTTTATGTTCAGTAGATAATTGAGGCGTATTTAAGCTACTAAGGAATGCCTCAATATATTCAGGGCTAGGCTTGTTAATTTTTTAGTATAGGTTGCGGTAATAGTTTTAAAAAATATGATTAATTTCATCTGGTGAGTGTGTGCACTCACCAGTTGTCCTTTTAATAGCCGTTATAAGAGATTTTTCCTGATTGCGTTAGAATGGTTTGCAAGAAATTGACTTTATTATATTCATAGTTGTTGTATCGCAATTGTTGTGTTATAAACTTGGTCTTTTTTGCATAACATATTGTCTAACTGTATTTTTGTAATTTAATCCATATTTGTTTATTTGGTTTTATTGTGTATTCATCCGTTAGTTGTTTAATTTTATCTTCCAAGTCATTTTTTAATTTGTGATCCTGTTTCTTTTTATGAGATGAATATGATATGATTTTACCTCTTATTACAGCTTTCCCTCCTTCCAAGAGAAGAGATGAGTTTGGAAAGTCATTTATTTTCAGAAAGTCAGCCACTCTCTTCTTGTAATTTTGTCGAACTCTGCATCTTTTAGCAGCGATAATGCGAGATGTTAAAACTCCATATCTAGGGTGGTTTAAAGGTGTAATCAAATTTTAGGGTGAGAGAGGGTCCATGGTCGCTGATAATAATAGGATGTATTTTTGTACCAATTTTGTCAGCAATAGAATTATTTGTAAGGAAAAAATCAATTCTTGAAAATAATTGGTGCATTGCAGAAAAGAAAGTAAATTCCTTCTTAGTCGGTGTTATATTATACATCTGTGTGTATTATACATCTGTGTGTTATGAATAGAACGTAAATAAGTGCGGCAAATAAATCGGCAAATAAATCAAAATCAAAATCTTCTTCTTCTTCTCCTTTGTAAACAATCTCATTTTTGATGACCTAAACATTTATGAAAACGTACCAAACTTTGCAAACTCCTCGGGCTCAGCGAAAAATGTGATATTATGAAGTTGCCATAACAACATATATACGCCCTCTAGTGTGGGAAAATATGTTTGACCAAGGGCTACAAAAATTGGCAGGCATGTGAAGCGCCCCGAGACACACAAAAAATTCAGTAGAAGCCATATCCTAAAATGAAGTGAGCTATGAATGTCCAATTTCGGCCCATTTTTGCACATTCACTGTGGTCATTCTTTTAGACTATTTGCCAACAGTTTTCATCCAATTTACTTCTAACTTGGCATGTATCATGTCAAGACCTGGGATAACAACTGGAAAAAAAATCTTGACTTTTTGAAATACTATATGACAGGAGCGGGGCCTCAAACTTTGCCTTTAATATTTCCTTCATCCAAAAAGAGGAAATGCTTAATAACTCCGCTGTAGAAGCTCCAAAAAATCACAAACATCTCATGCATCTTAATAGCCACAGCCTGAAAATATATGATGTATATATGATATATGATAATATTCGTTTATGTAGCGCCACCTAGTGGTGACAAGAAATGTCATACTTGACATTTTTATCTATTGTGCAGAGCCCGTTTGAGGGATCCAGTTGAAATTTTGTCAGGAAAGCCTAAGATGTTGATCTTGCCCAACACCGAATATTGTAACTTTTCGCCAGAGGGCGTGACCTTTATGGTGCAGCGAAATCTGATGTTTCACCGTGACAATAAAAGCTGCGTTAACTTGACCAAGATGATCCTATCTTCTCAAAACACATTTGGTGAGAGTCCAGGTCTGAATACATCTACGAACTTTGTACTGATAGCGCCACCTACTTGCAATTTAAAAAATAAAAAAAAAATCTTCTACTTTTTTCTCCAACCACGTTAACTGGATCTACCTCATATTTGCTCAGAAGAGTGTTTAGGCCTTCATGAAGTCATAACACGTTTGTGAGTTTTCGCAAATCGCTGTGGGCGTACAAGGTCCTGTTTGCCACATATGGCACACATATCTGGCCTGGCAAAATTAGCAATATTTTATCATGTATTGTGCGACTAGCGCCCTCTAGAATTTTTTAATAAAGCAGCCCCGTTGGTATTTGAGGGAACCCAAGACCTACAAAAAAGTCTCTTGGACCCATATGCTTAAATGAACAGGAAGTGAGCTACCAATTTTTGAATGTACAATTTTTGCCAATTTTTTAACATTTACAGGGGGCATACTCTTGCTCATTTCTCCCACGTTTTGATCCAATTGACTTCAATCTTGGCCTGGACCATGTCAAGACCTGGGCCATCAACAGGGGGAAAAAAATCTTTCTAAATACTATATGCGGGGGCGGGCATCATATTTTGTGCTTCATATTTCCTTCGCTATGAAAGACTAAATATGTAATAACTCCCCGGTACATGCTCCAAAAAATCCCAAACTTCACTTGTATCCTTATGAAAATAGTCAGTTTAATAACTTGGCTAATAACTCCGCTGTACAAGTTCAAAAAAAAAAAAAGAAAACAGAGGAGAGGAAAATCTATTTTGTGGTGGTTAATTTCGGTTTTTGGTTAGCAAAATAGAGCTCATTCTATCTTAGCAACCGGGCGCTGCCATGTTGGATTTTCCCAAATCTCGCTGCAGGTCTCGCATTAGTCACAGCATCTCGCAGTCAGCCCAGTAGTAGGCTATATACTTGTACCCAATATAAACATAAGTGTGCAAATTTATAATAGTAGTATTTCTGAATGGGTTGTATAAGTCATTTAACAAAGTGAAGTTGATTAAAAAATTATAATAATAATATTAAAAGATATACATTATGTACATTTGAGAATATTTATGGTGCAGATCTCAAAAGTTAAAATCAAAACTCAGCACTCTATTATTCTGAGTTCTTTGTGGCTGTGTATTAACCTTCAGCGCCTTGAAAAAGTATTCATCCCCCTTGAGTTTTTTTTAAACATTTTGGCATGGTATGACCACAATCATAAATATCCATCCATCCATTTTCTGAACCGCTTATTCCTCACAAGGGCCATGGGGATGCTGGAGCCTTTATTTCATTGAAATTTTTTTTCAAGAACACTGTTCATCAGTCTTAACACACTAGTTGGAGTCTACAAGAGACCTGAGACAGGGACGAAGGTTCACCTTTCAGCAAGACAACGACCCGAAGCATACAGCTAAAGCGGCAAAGGATTGGCCCAGTCAAAGTCCTGATCTAAATCAATAGAAAATCAGTAGAGAGATCTCAAGATTGTGGTCCACAAACGCTCTCTGGAGCTGGAGATGTTTTGCAAAAAGAACTGTGCAAACATTTCAGACTCCCGATGTGCAAAACTGATAGAAACATACCCCAAAATACTTGAATCTGTAATAGTCATAGTTAAGTAACTACTTACATTACTAGTTCTTCAGTTATGGAAGTCACTATTTTAAGTTACTTTACTTTGAGAAAAATAATATAAAAAGCAATTTGAAAAAAAATGTTTTTGTTGATCTGCCGTACAGTAAGAGAAAAGACTCCTTCCTAACACTATGAAATGTAATGGAACAACAGAACGTGCAGAAATTTTGACAGGCATCCTTATTTTTATCAACTTAACTTCAAAACAGAAGTTGCTGTGCAATATGAAATAAATAAAATAATAATACACGCTTGCCATTGCAGCGTGTTGGTGTTCGTTCTATCAGAGTTTTGTGTGTGCGTAAACTGGGTTTGTGTGCCTGTGTTTAGTACAGCTATACTAGTAAGACCCGCCAGTCTCTGATTGGCTTACCCTGATATCTTGCCCTATGTTAATCTCTGATTGTCTTACACTGACATCTTGCCCTATGTTAGCCAATCGATAACCTCTTCTGGGACGTGCTGTGTTCAAGTTAGAGTGAGAAGAGCCATGAGTATGAATGCACAAAGCAGTCAACAGAGAACACCACAGACAGCGCTCTCACAGAGAGCAGCAGAGACATCTGTGAAATGACAGATAGACTCACATGCCATGGCAGGGGGAGACTTTTTACTTGGATTCTGTAACATAAATAACGCTCGTACAATAATTATAGGGCTGTTATAAAATGGGAAAATTTAAAGAGTTACGTTAGAAGTTGCACCAAAAAGTAGTTTTGTTATTTAGCATAACAAATGTAAGGGCGTTAGTTCCAAAACTGGTAGTAAAACAAGTTTGAAATAAGATATACACTTTGTTTCACTTCATGATTGTGTGCTACTTTGTGTTTAACTTTCACATAAAATTTCAATGAGATATATTTATGTTTGTGGTTGTACTGTGTCAAAATCTTGAAAAACTCAAGGAGGATGCATACTTTACTTTTGCAAAGCACTGTATTTCGACCTAAAGCGCCTGGCAAAACATGCCTATAAAACCTATGGGGGACTTTAGAATCACCCCCGAAACTAGGTATGCACTATAACTGTTTTTATTCCACTGATACCGTTAATCGATAACTTCCAACTTCTCCACACTGATATCGATAACAATAGTTGTTGTTTTTTTAATTACAATTATATATTATTATTATTATTATTATTATTCTCTGTTGTAGCTTAAAAGAATAAGGGCCATCGACGTACAAGTTTGTCTGATGATGCCCATTTTATGATTGATCATGTGGTGCAACCAAAATGAAATATTACAGTCTTCCCACGCAAGACTTCTCCATTTTCTCCTCTTAACTTCTCTTGCTTTCATGATGACGATACTTTTGCTCTGCCCTTCGCCGCCATGAAGATTTTGATTAGTTTGGGTCTTATAGGACCGTCTCTGCACCGTGTTTAGCCAGCAGCAGCTAGTAGCTAACTGGAGTGGTGCGAGATAATGGAGCACAGTCCATTCCCTGATAGTACCCAAACAGTGGGGAAAGCAGGGAGAATGGGTGACTGTTCAACGTGTAGGCACTGTTTTTTTTTTAATCCAACTGGGGAGTTGGAGAAAGAAGTATGGTATTGTAGCTCCTCCAGCTCCGTGGTCAAATGTGCTAGAACCCATTTTTTTACACTGAAGCAGATGCAATGACGTAATTCACAAGCATTATAATCATTGGTTAGTAGATTCCAATTTAAATGCCTTCTACCACATTCATACCATCTACCGAAAATACATTACAACCCCTATTCTAAAGTGGTAACACATTATCATGTTCAAATGCTTACCATGTTATCTGCTACTATTTGTATGTCATGAACAAGTATCTTTTTATGTCAACAACACATGTAGTAATATTTTTCACCTGATAAAGTGACTACACACGTACAAAATGTTTCAAGTAACATTTTATTTGTAAATTTCCTCTAAATTTGAACAAGTCTTTAACTTCAGTATGTTTTACATTGCCAATCTAAAATCAAAACAGGTTTTTCAGACAAATGGTTTTGACGATAACAAATGTGTACTACCTTTTCAGTAACAGTATCAACAACTTGAAAACAAAAAGGGTTATGAACAGGCAGCCCTAACTAGTACAATGTAGATGTATATACCGGTTTCTTAGGTTCATCTCTAGGAAGAATTAATTTAGAGATGAGAACCAATACATCAAAGCGTGCACACGCACCCACGCACGCACACACGCACACAATAAGCAACTGAAATCAGAAATGTGTTAAATAGAAAGAACATTTATTTATACACAAAACAAACTAACTGAAATCATGAACAAACAATATTCTGAAAAGTCAATGAATACAGTACTCCTTTTAACAGAAACAGGTTGATATATTTTTTCATTCGATTCCAAATGTATTTCAAATAAAATGTTCACAAAACATTTAATAGAAAACATAAAATCACAGAATTTAGCATCCCAAGAGTCACTCATCTCATTGGTACCACATACTTGGCCTAGTTACACGGTTAACATAGCTGCACTACACTAGCCATTTAGCTTGTACTTAGTTACAGTTGACTTACCAAGACGCCTGCCAAAAGATAGCTCCCGGCTCGCAGAATTCCATCTCCTCTCTCCTTTCTAGACATCTCAGTAAGAAAAATAGGTGTCAACATACAGTATGGCAAACTGTTTTGCAATAAGTTTACTTTTTCATTAGTAACCATGCTACGGCCTGACATTGCTAGCGGTTAGCTTCGATTAGCGCATGGGGCAAACTCATCAAAACTAGTAGGAAGACGATTGAAAACTTTCTCCAACTGAGTTGCCGCTGATACAATAGTGTTCACTGTCATGTACAATCGCGATTGCGTTGGCTTTTAATCATTTAATTTCGATTTAATTCAATTGGTGTTTCTCTGAGGCAGCAGCTGTCTGTCAGCTCTCTCTCTCTAGATTGTGGTCTCAAGCAGCTCCAAAGAGGGTAGGTCTAATTTTTACACAAGACACATCTAGTGACTTGAATGCCTTTTTTTCTTTGCCTAATAGAAACATCGAGTGAATTAAACAGAAAATTAACATGTCAATGAACATTATTTTTTTTTTAAATCAACGGGAACTGAATTTGGGGACAGTGTGTCGAAGTTTCGATCATCTTTCGACTGTTTTGGTGAGTTAGCCTCATGCGCTAATTGATGCTAACCGCTAGCATCAGCAGGCCGTAGCATGGTCGCTAATGAAAACCTATTGCAAATACAGTTTGTGATACCGTATGTTGATACCTATTTTTTATTGCTGTGATGTATAGAAAAGAGAGTAATCAAAATTTGATCAGTACAGTTAATAGTCTTGTTTTACTGCATACAGGCTAGGTTGTTGACCATTGACAAAGGTCGGAACTGGATTTTGAGTTCTCCATGATGAGGGAGATGGTTGTGCCTGGCTCATTTTCCAAGTAGCTGGACTTTGAAGATCCTACCTCACCATTGTAATAGGCCTGTGAACTGCAGTAGACTTGACTGAACAAAAGTGCACTTTGACAAACAACTTTGATGTTGATACCACAACACTGAGAACAATTGCAATGCCCATTTGGAGAAACAATTATTTTGTCATTATTTTGGGCCCCAGGTTGTTGTGTGCAGCTAAGTTGGGCAGGGATTTTAAATATTTTCGATTTATTATTTTTTTGTGTGTGTAAATAAATGTTCTTTCCATTTAGCACATTTGTGATTCCAGTTGCTTATTGTGTGTGTGTGTGCGTGTGTGCGCGCGCGTGCGTGTTGATTTATTGGTTCTAATTAGATTAATTCTTCCTAGAGATGAACCTAAGAAACCGGTCCATACATCTACATTGTACTAGTTAGTTAAAAGGGCTGCTTGTTCATTACCCTTTTTGTTTTCAAGTTTTTGATACTGTTAGTGAAAGGGTAGTACACATTTTTTATCGTCAAAACCATTTGTCTGAAAAATCTGTTATTATTTTAGATTGGTAATGTAAAACATACTGAAGTTAAAAACTTACTTGAAATGAATTTTGTATGTGTGTGGTCATTTTATCAGGTGAAAAATATTACTACATGTGTTGTTGACATGAAAAGATACTTGTTCATTATATACAAATAGTAGCAGATAACATGGTAAGCATTTGAACATGATTATGTGTTACCACTTTAAAATAGGGGTTGAAAAAAGATGAGTAAATGAATTGTTGATATGAAAATATAGTTTGTTCATGATAACAAATGTTAGCAGATAACATGGTAAGCATATGAACTTGATAATGTTTTGCCACTTTAGAATAAGGGTTGAAAAAAGACTAGTAAATGAATTGTTGATATGAAAATATAGTTCATGTTCAGGATAACAAAAGGTAGTCAGGCATTTGCAGATAATTTGTTCACATTAAAATAATTAGTAATTGACAACAGTGTACAAATATTGGCGGAATCTCCAATATTGAACGTTGGGTTTGTATTACAGTCAATAAAACAGATACGCATTTTTCAACATGAATTCATAATTTCCCATCATGACTTCATCTTTTACTTATGCATTTTAATTATTAGTAATGGTATTTATGAATCATGAGTTAATCATTAGTTAATATTTGGAAATTATCAGTTCATAATTCTTTAACAGTTACAAATTACTGAATTTCAATATGAGTTAACATTTGCTCATCATCACTTCATATTTTGTTTATGCATTTTAATGATTAGTAATGGATATTTCTTAATCGTGAGTTAATCATTAGTTAATATTTGCAAGTTATGAATTCATAATTCTCCAATAGTTGCAAATTATAATTCATCATGAGTTCAGATAATAGCTCATGTGTTCAGATAATAGCTCATCATGACTTCATCTTTTTGTTAATCCATTTACAAGTTATTAGCTAAAAATTTGTAAATTATTTATTCCTAATCTTTTCATATTTACAATTTATTAGTCCAATCTGAGTTCTCATGACTTCATCTTTAACTAATGCATTACAAATGGTTAACTAATAAACGTTATTATAAAGTGTTACCGTTGTTTCTTTAGGAACGCTACGAGGCTTAACTTGCTTTCTTTATAGGCGTTTCACATTGCTCGGCAGAGAGCCTGTCGCCATTTTACGTTACTACGCACTGAATGTCCAAATAAAGTTTCTACAAAATGTATTAAACTGGAAATTCCATCCATCCATTTTCCTAGCCGCTTGTCCTCACAAGGGTCGCGGGGGTTGCTGGAGCCTATCCCAGCTGGCTTCGGGCAGTAGGCGGGGTACACCCTGAACTGGTTGCCAGCCAATTGCAGGGCACACAGAGACGAACAACCATACTCACAATCACACCTATGGACAATTTGGAGTGTCCAATCAACCTGCCATGCATGTCTTTGGAATGTGGGAGGAAACCGGAGCACCCGGAGAAAACCCATGCAAGCACGGGAAGAACATGCAAACTCCACCCAGGAAGGCCGAAGCCCGGACACGATCTCACGTCCTCTGCACTGGGAGGCGGACGTGCTAACCAGTCAGACACCGTGCCGCCTTAAGCACTGCAAATTATTTTTGAAAAATGAATCTCAAAGTTATGTTATTAATTACCAAATAAATAATATAGAGCAAGCTTGTCATAACAGTCAGGGTTCCTTCTAAGGACTGAGACTCGGTGTATTACTAAAAGGCTGGTACCGGAGGACCTGAGGGTCCACAAGGGTTGATGTAACAAAATAAGATCTGCCTGATCAGAAGAGTTTTAGAAATTAATAAAAGAGCCTTAAAATCATTTTAATTTTCATACAGGTGATACTACAAAAAAGTGAAGTGGAGTCTGTGGTGCACAGTCCTGGTGATTACATCCTCCTAAGTGCTGATAAGTATGAAATTAAGGTAATGCTGATGTCTACACTCTATCCTGAACTGTAGAGATATAAAAGTTCAATGGCTGTGAGACCATTATGCACTACTTAATAATTTTAGACAACTTTTCATCATATCGTGTAAAAAGGTACCTGCAAATTTTAATTTGGTAAGTTAACCCTTCAATATATGTTTGTGCCATTTTTCAAAGATTTCAGTGTTCTTAATTCAAGGACAAGTGCAGGTCTCAGCGGCCAGTCGGGGGCATATTAAACATAAATCACCACACTATGGTCAAGACTTCAAAAACAAAGCAGAACTAACACAATGGTATAACTTGCATACTTGCTTATTTCAATTTAACTAATCTTAACTTCGAATTCAATAACTTATTAATTCCAACTCCCTATAGAGATAATGGCTTCAATAATATGTATATATATATATATATATATATATATATATATATATATATATATATAAAAGTCAACTGGAAGGGAATGCCCAAACACATAAAGCCATTACTCATTATGTAAAGGCTCCAGCACTTTCTGTACTGGTTGGAAAAAACAGACAAGAACGTATCTCCTATGTGATGCCGCTGTAGTCGTACTGTTATGTTCTTCTGCTATTGTTGTTTTGTGTCTTTTTTGCATTTAAATTTTGTACTGTTCTCTCCTTTCTCTCTGTCTGCCCCCTCACAAACCTTGTTAGATATATTATCTTAAACTTTGTTGCACAGAAAAACTGATCTAGCATAAAAAGTTACACAGAGCCACCATTCTGCTTGACCATGAAGATGAACAGGACAAAAAACGAGAACAAGCAACAATAATTTTACTCTGTTTAATAGCACTGATAACACCGTGCTAGTTTTATGACAGAACAAATCAGAGGTGGGAATTCTGACACATTGACCTCACATTTGCTCATTAATATGCAAAAGTTCCAAACTTTCGGACAAACATTTAGAGTGACGCGATCCGCTATACTCATCATTTTGGAAGAGGATGACGTCTCAGGCGCCAAATTTCAACAACTCTGGTGTGGTCCAGCTAGCTAACCTTGTGTTGCTAATTTTCACGAAAACTAAACACCTAAGGGGCATTGTAGCACACTATAATGTAATAAATTACTGATAATGTAATAACGTCTGAAAATGTAATAAAGTTTGCACTTAACTCAATCAAAAATGTAATAAATCCCAATAATAATAATGCATCGTATTTATGTAGCGCTTTTCTAGACACTCAAAGACACTTTACAGTGGAATGGATACATTTTTCTTGCACTGTTTCATTCACACTGTGGTGGCGGTAAGCTACTTAACCCCTGGGTGTTATTTGACAATTTTTGGGCTTTTTGTTGGTTCTGACCAAGCCATTTCAAAATAAAATAACGCCCAGGGGTTAAATAGTCATAGCTGCCCTGGGGCAGGCTGACAGAAGCGTAGCTGGCATTGGCGCCTATGGCCCCTTTGACCACCACCAAACATTCACACATTCCATACACCAGTGTGATTAGCACTGGAGGCAATGTGTGTGAAGTGCCTTGCCCAAAGACACAACGACACATGACTTGGGGAGAGCGCAGATCAAACAGCCGACCAATAATGTAATAATTTAACCAATGTTGTAATAAAAAAAATCCTGTCTGATATTGTAATAACGTTTTTAACGATAATGTAATACCTTATTACATTATTGCATATTTATTACATTTTCAGGTGGGTCTTTTTTTTCTCAAAACTGATCATGTAAAAGTTGACCGATAATGCAATTCATATGTTAATTTTTCATTCCTAAGTGTAACCAAGATGTTATTCTTTCTTCGGAGGCTGGGAAAAGGCGGGTTACAATTTGTTAGGTTAATATGTAAATAGAGACAAAAGACCCCAAAAATCACAAAAAGTTTATTTAACAAAGGGAGCATGCAAGGCGTGAGGTAGACAAAATGCAGGGAATGAAAAAAGGTCAGCAAAATACGGGAGGCTCTTAAAGGCAAGTAAGATAAACTAATGCGGATGGGCGAAATGAGAGGAGCTGGTAATAAAAACCTACTACTAGAAAACAACTAGACAAGGATAAGGTGTTAGCAAAAAATACTAAGCACACAAACAAAAAACACGATAACACAAGGAGAGAAAGATCTAACCACTAATTACAGGAGAAGCGAACTAGAATCTACTTACGCGAACGAATAAGACACAAGAGAACAAACAATTGTCAGTAAGTAGACACCGGCGAGGGACGCAACAGGCTGGAGACGACAGGCTTGAGCAGAGAAACATCGAAGACGGGATGTACTCTGAGAGGCAGAGGCAGCAGGAACCTGACAGCCACAGGATTAACCACGGAATCAACCTTAAAAGGCCCGATGAATCTAGGGCCCAACTTCCTGGAAACCCCAGCCAGGTTCAAGTCCCACAAAGCCACACCTCCTGGCCAGGACGGTAAACAGGAGCCGGAACCCGATGCCGATCCGCCAGTTGCCGATTACGAGCCGCAGTGCGGGACAGGGCAGCCCGTGTGTCAGGTTCATTCAACCTAGAAAATTCAATAAACAGACACGGAAGGAAGACAAGATATATATATTCTTATTACTGGCCAGGAGAATGAACAAAGATGCGCAGATCACAATCTCCTGCCTATTTTGACACATTCTGTCGTTCTTCCTCTTTTTATTGGGTTGACCTACCACATGGACATTACTGCTCTGAGGGGTTTGGGGAAATACGTAGCAGCAATGTGACAATCATTACAGAAATTAGTCCCGTGATTCCCTCTCCCCTTCCCCTTCCTCCCCCTTGCTTCCTCTCCCTCCTCGCCTCTCCCCGCCCGTCCTCCGCCTCCCTGTCCCTTCTCCCTCGTCACCCTTCCTCCTCCTCTCCCCCTCTCTCTGCGGCCCTGCCACTGCCTCCTGCCCTTCTTGTCGTCTCCTTCCACCGTCCCCTCCCCCTCCCCTGGGCCGGGGGCTCCATCCGTGGCCCGGGTCTCGGCGCTCCGGGGGCTGGGAGGGTGGTTGGGTTGGTGTTGTGCCCGCCCCCGCTCCGGTGGACCTCCTGGCACTTCGGGCGGGCCCCAGTACCCAGTAAGGGGCGAGCCCTATCGGTGGATGGGGGTGGAAACACTGTCTTCGCCCTACAACTCCCCTCCAATTTTAATGCACCACACAACTGGGGGGAGATGGGGCGCCATCGGTTGGGGCCGCAGTATGGAGCAGTGCTGCGGTCCCCTGTCTGCGTTGGGGTGGGGGGCGCTCCTGCTCCGGGGTTTGCTCTCCGGCCGGTGGCCCCTGCGGGGCCCGGGGGTCGTCCTTTGGCGCTGCCGCCGCCTGGGGGGCCCTGAGGTGTTGCGCTTGCTCTGTCCTGGCGGGGGTCGACGGCTCCCCTCTTTGGTGGAGATTTTCATGCATGCCAGATCCACCACACCAGCATCGCCCGAAACTCAGACACAATCTGCTTCTTCCTCAGGTCATTGAATCGGTGGAGGCTGGTGTCTGTGGATCTCACTCTGCTTCGTCTGTCCTTCCTACTTTTCCTCAGTCTCTCCTTTGGGCCCTTGAGGTCTCCCTGATTTGTTGGAATTCAGATGTCTCTGGGGTTGGTGAAGGACTCTGGTTGGTGGCCTGGTGGGTGATGTCTGGTCGGTGCTGGACTTCACTTTCCTTTCTTTTCTTTGGTCCTTCTTCGGGTCTCCTAACGGCCCCACGAATCTGGCTGGATTCTGAAGTGTTCGGTTTAGGTGAACGGTATGGGATTTTTTAATAGGTTTTAGGTGCACTAATGAATACACGCACGCACGCACACACCCACATACAAAAGAAAAAAGGAGAGCAATGATGATGACATGCCAAATGAACAATACTGAGCTCTCCAGAAAAAGAAAAAAAAAAAAGAAATTAGTCACTACACAGGCAACAATGCAATTATTTCAAACATTCCTTAACACTAAAAGTTACTTAACCATAAAAATGTTCTGGCCACTTGTCTTGTGATGAGGGCACAGTTCCTGTCTTGTGATGAAGTCTTGTGACTGCAGTCGACTCCAACTCGCACAGTTCAGAGGTCACATTGTTGAATTAATTCACAATGTTGAATAAATGCTTTGCAATTAATAAAAGACTAAATATGGGATAATTAAAATACAATAATCTAACATTTCCCCCATCTATCACATATTTGCTCAAATTCTCATATCACCTGTCACTTCAGTTAGATTTTCATCAGTACTAGGATCATTTAAAACATACCAATACCATGTATTTGTTAAATAGGGAAAATATTACCATCATAGAGCATAACATAGTATTTTTTATTCCCATCATAAAAAACATATTAGTGAAATAATCACCATCACAATAATATAATCCAAAATGTTGTCCTTCAAGTGCAATCAATGTGTTGTATATTGTCAAATGTTCGTAATCCAGTGTGCACAATGTCCGGTGTTTCTGTATGTAATATTCAGTGTTAGTAGTTCAGCCAGCTGTCTTTCCTCCCTCTCAAGATGGCCCCCAAAACAAAAATAAAAACAAAAGAAAGCTCCGAATGAGTCCGATCGCATCTTACCCTCCGTTCGATTCAGGAAAGGGATTCAATGTCTCCTTGATTTGTCCCTTATGACACTTCCAGCACAATGGACAGGCCCTAGACTTCACAGTAGTTGCGGAACCTTGTTGGGGAGCACTCAATGTGCTCCCATCCTCTTCACTGACTGACTTGGTCAGACTTTTCTCCACAGCTAGACAAGCTGCTTGTTTTCCCCTTCTCTGACTTTGATTTGGTCAGGCCTCGCCCCACAACCAGACAAGCTGTTAGTCAATGGTACCTGTTGTGCCGTGCGATAGGTGAATCAGGAGGGTCGTTCAGCAGTCTTCACAGCCTTCGGGGTCATCAACAACACTTACAAGGACCTTCCCGCCTTGGGCTGGACCTTTGATCAGAACCCAGTCACAACCTTTGATGGGAGGTTGGCCTTCCTGCAGAGGCAGAGAGTCGTCTGGCATCTGATTAAACATTTTCACTTCTTCGTCATTTAACAATCTCCTCAGTTACTTCAAATCAATTTCTTTCATCTGCATTACTTACATTACTTACTAATTACAGGTTATTTACAATAGGCAAATTAAATAGTCTACCGCGCAAAATTTCAAACACACTAAACTGCCCTGTTCCTTTTACAATTCTCTAATTATACCATAATCAACTGTACCATCACATGTTTGTCTCTTACTTTTAATATTCACCATGCTTAAAACAACAATCCAGCATACAGGATCATTTGCCTGCCACAATCTCAACAACTTGTCACCAGTCACCTACTTCACGCAAACTCTCACACAATTCACTTTACCATCCAAAAACACAATTAATCGCACAATTTCCACCTGAGGGCCGGGTGGTGACCCCTTCTGGGACCACTTTTGGCCCACACACCTCTTTTTGACACCCCCAAAATTTCTATTTTTTACCTTTTTGTTGTGCAGTTATGTTAGGCACTATCTAACAACCCCTTATACAAAATTTAAGCCCTTTTACACGTCATCTTTAGACAATATGACAGACACATACTTACTCACATACGCATTTACACATTTACATACCTATGCCTCGATATCAGTAGGCTGTTAAGGTTTCAACTTTTTTTCCTTGTCTTAATTTCCTTGTCTTAATCTTAGCGCCAGCACCAGTCTCATTTCTCTATCGTTTGGTTTTCGGTTCACGGGCAGTTATTTCAACCCCCCTACATTAGAAAATTTGGTCCAGTTTGTCAACTCCTAGGGTGTTCTAGGAACTGATATGTTTGAAAAACAGGGTGACAATAAATTTCTCACTGTGGTAATTCTCAAGCTTCTACCAAACAGGGCGGATAATTCTTGCCTTTGCTTCCACAATGAGTTGTCACTTACAATCCTGTTTGTTTAATATTAAGTAAGTATTAAGATACTACACTTCCATTCACTTCACACACTCACTCACACAAAGTCCTTTTGTCAGCGTTTCACGGAATTTAAGTACGTACACGCGTCTCTATACATGGACGTAACTGGGCTCTGTTCACTTTTACTTGCCATTGACTAGTATTCACAAGGTTTTACACTATTGCGTCAGTACCTTTGCGCAATCTTTTTCACTCACACTTTCTGCTGGAAAGTAAACTTTTCTCACCACTGTTGTCTTCCCTCCGTCAGAATGCCGTCAGCCTTTCAGATCCCAGCTGGGGGGGTTGGGGGGGGGGGGTTCCAGTCCTCAAAAAAAAGAACTTAGGCTCACTTAAGGGAGCCTGTGCTATGGCCATGGTCATTCTGGAGTCCATCACGCCTGCTGGAATCCTTAGGTCTTTTGGCATCCGGCTCTCGAAGGACCAAGTTAATGGCAGGTTCATTCAACCTAGAACATTTAATAAACAGACATGGAAGGAAGACAAGAGATATGTATTCTTATAACTGGCCAGGAGAATGAACAGAGATGTGCAGATCACAATCTGTCGTTCTTCCTCTTTTTATTGGGTTGACCTACCACATGGACGTTACTGCTCTGAGGGGTTTGGGGAAATACCATGTTGCAGGGGATGCCATGAAAGCGGAAAACGTCCTCAACCAGAAGATTAGCAGTCCGCAGGGCTTAAGGTAATTTGGGAAGCGCTATAAAGTGGTCCATCTTGGAGAACATGTCCACAACTGTGAGGATGACAGAGTTACCGCATGACAAGGGCAGCGCAGTGACGAAATCCAACGCTATATGGGACCACGGACGAGAGGGGACAGGAAGCGGGTGCAACCATCCATCCGGAGAAAGGTGTGACAGTTTGTTGTGGGCACATACAGAGCAGGCAGCAACAAAGTCCTTAATGTCTTTGCTAAATATCGGCCACCAGAACCTCTGGGAGACAAGGAAATGGGTCCTGCTGACCCCCGGGTGACAAGCCACTTTTGACTCATGTCCCCACTTGAGTACCTCGGATCGAAGGCAGACAGGAACGAACAGTTTGTTCTCAGGACAACCTACCGGGATCTGCGTCCCCCCCAACAGCGCTGTCTACCCTTTCTTCCACCTCCCACCGAAGAGCCCCGAATACTTTGGCCACAGGTATGATAGTCTCTGGTTCTTGATCGTCGGGGTCAGGGCTGTGGATGCTGGACTACGCATCAGGCTTAATGTTCTGCGAACCTGGTCGGTAGGTAATAGTGAAGTCAAAATGGGCTAGGAACAGAGCCCAACATGCCTCGCGTGAGTAAAGTCTTTCCGCTCAATGGATGTAGGAGAGGTTTTTATGGTCAGTAAACACCTGGAACGGCATCTTTACGCCTTCCAGCCAGTGCCTCCACACCTCCAGCGCGAGAACGATAGCCAGCAGCTCTCTATTCCCAACTTCATAGTTTCTTTCTGCCAGACTGAGGCGACGTGAGAAGGCGGCGCGGGGGTGCAGCCTCTGGTCGACCGGGGATGGCTGGGACAAAACTCCCCCCACTCGTGAATCCGATGCATCGACCTCAACAAATGGGAAATCAGGATTAGGGTGAGAAAGAATTGGAGACTCAGTAAACAATCGTTTCAAAGAAGGCCGATTCAGCTTCTGGGATCCAGACAAATGGTATTTTAGTGGATTTAAGCCTTGTCAAAGGTTCTGCCCTGCAGCTGTAATTGCATATGAATAAAATAAAAATTGGCAAACCTGAGGAATCTTTGCAAGTGCTTCCTTGATGTAGGAGTAGGCCACTCGACCACAGCCTGTATTTTGGCTGGATCACCTTTGAGGTGGCTTTTCTCCACGATGAACCCCAGAAACTGTATCGAATCGGAATGGAAAATCGCACTTCTCTGCTTTGACAAAGACAGTCTCTGAAAAACAAGTCGGACGTGCTGTACATGTTCCCCTGGGTCTCTGGAAAAAAATCAGAATATCATGAGAATATCATCTAGATACGAAACAAAACCTATTCTCCATTTCACGCAGTGTCATTGATTAATCTTTGAAAAACCACAGGTGCATTGGTGAGTCCGAATGTCATGACAAGGTACTCACGCTGACCCAAAGGTGTGTGTTAAATGCGGTCTTCCACTCTGGAAGTGGGTAATGGGTTACTACCGTCAGAAGACGCCCATCAAGATCGTTGACCTCTTTAAGTACATTGAGTTTGGTAACAGGACACTTTACGAACTGCACTACAGAATCATAAAGCGCGGTATCCCTAACATCAAGCCCACCAAATGTAACCACCGCATTGAGTTTGAGTGTCTTCTGGCTGGCCCCACTAACGTTGTCTTTAGGCTAATATTCATCCTTGGTTTACTCACAAGACCCAGCAGAAGGGCTGGTGAGGTCAGTAGATCGCTGAGTCATTTGACAGTTTATGGGAGCGATGGGGGCCTGATTTGGCCTCGCAAGACAAAGATGACCAGATTCCTTTCCACGCTCCCTCGCTCGTTCTCGTAGCCGGTTGTCCAACCGGATGGCCAGCCCAATCAGCTCCTCAAATCCGGAGGTTTCATCCCGCACTGCCAACTCGTCCTTGAATGAGGCCCCGCCGAAAAATTCCACAGAGGGCTTTCTCATCGAAGCCGCTCTCTGCAGCCAAAATGCCTAAGGCAATTGAAATATCTGCAACAGTTTGATTTCCTTGTGAGCAGTCCAACAGTCTAATTCCTGCTTCCTTGTCTTTAACTGGATGGTCGAAGACCTTCCTCATTCTGAGAGGAAGGCATAAAGTGAGGAACGCAACTCTGGATTATTATAACTAGATGCCATGGCCCAGTCAGCAGCCTTGCTAGAAAGGAAACTCATAATGTATGCCACCTTTGATCGGTCATTAGCGCAAGTACAAGGCCGCTGATCAAACACTAAAAAACATTGGTGCAGAAATTGCCTAAAACCGCCTGGTTCGCCACTGTAGCGGTTGGGATGCAGGAGGTTAGGCACCCGGATAGGTGATGCATTGACTAATGGCGCGGCAGGGGTAGTGGGTGACTCCGCTGATATAACGAGGGTAGCCCTAAACGCCGTCAGTTATGCGCACGTCTGCTCGAATTGTATCCCAAAATTACCTATGGTGGTGTTAAGTGCATTAACAGCTTCTCTAAGTTCCTGTAATGCTTTCTCGTGGCCACCAACCATTTTGCCTTAAACAGCCAAAGCCTTATGAAATTGGTTGCCCTCTGCGGAGTCCATGTTAAGGCCGGAATATTCTGTTAGGTTAATATGTTAATAGAGACAAAGGACCCCAAAAATAGCAAAACCAATAAACAGCAATCACAAAAACTTTATTTAACAAAGGGAGCATGCAAGGCATAAATGCAGGGAACAAAAATAAGTCCACAAATGACTAACAGGAGGCTCTAACAAAGGCAAGTAAGATAAACTAATGTGGATGGGTGAAATAAAAGGAGCTGGTAATAAAAATGCATTACTAGAAAACAACTAGACAAGGATAAGGTGTTTGTGTGCAAAAAACACTAAGCACACTAACAAAAAACACAGCCACAAGGGAAACGCGATAACACAAGGAGAGAAAGACCTAACCACTAATTACAGGAGAAGCGAACTAGAATCTACTTACGTAGACAAATAAGACACAAGAGAACAAACAATTGTCACTAAGTAGACAGCTTCACGAGGGATTAGAATATTCCGGCAACCAGCTCCACTCACTCAACCGCTTATGAACCTGACTAATGATGATGTCAATCAGGTGTGCGCCGGAGACTCCGCCCATTCACCAGCCCTTGTGACTGACAAAAAAACAAAACAGATTTACACACACCATGGATCACAACACAATTAGGTTTTGATTCTGACGTTTTCTGGCATCTTTCATGCTAAATGAGCCGACACAGCGGATTCATACAAATCTTTTTTCTAACTTGCTGAAATACGTCTCAAAAATAATAATACACAAAACAAATATCCAATTGTAAGTGAATAAATAAAATTACAAATTTGCAAGCATTTGTTACACTAACTTCTACATTGTGTGCTTTGATGTTATATACACTAACTTCTACATTGTGTGCTTTGATGTTATAGACACTTGATTTGAAACAAAAGACTGACTGTTGCTTCCCGTGCATACCACTTCTCCAGTTTTCCTTTTTTTTATTTCTCTGAGAGAGCTCAGTATTGTTCATTCTGTAATTTTACCGATTCGACATAACATCATCATTGCTCTTTCTCTCTTTCTTTTCTCTTTTTCCGTTTTTTGTATGTGCGTGAGTATGTGCATGTGTGTGTGCATATGTGCGTGCGTGTGAGTGTGTGCTCATTAATTCACCTAAAACCTATTAAAAATCCCATACCGTTCACCTAAACCGAATACTTCAAAATCCAGCGAGTCATGAAGTCAGAAGACCCGAGGAAGAATCAAAGAAAAGAAAACAAAGTGAAATCCAGCACTGACCAGACATCACCTACTACCCACCGAGTTACCAACCAGAATCTTTCACCAACCCCAAAAACATCTAAATTCCGACAAATTAGGGATACCTCAAGAGACCAAAGGAAAGAATGAGGAAAGGAAGGAAGGATAGATGAAGCAGAGTGAGATCCACAGACATCAGCCTCCACCGATTCAACGACCAGTGGAAGAAGTAGATTGTGTTTGAATTTCAATAGATGCTGGTGTGGTGGATCTGGCATGCATGAAAACCTCCACCAAAGAGGGGAGCCGTCGACCCCGGCCAGGACAGAGCAAGCACAACCCCCCAGGGCCCCCCAGGCCACGGCAGCGCCAAGGCACAAGCCCCAGGCCCCGCAGGGGCCACCGGCCGGAGAGCAAACCCAAGAGCGCCCCCCACCCCAACACGGCCCCTGCCCCAAGCCCAACGCAGCAGAACGGGGCACCGCAGGTCCGCCAGGCACCCCACCAGTGCACAGACCCCAACCCAGCCTCAGTCACCCCCAGGCCCCCAAACCCCCAGACAACCCCCCCCCCCCCCCCAGCCACCCATACCCCCCAACCGAGAGCAGGTGGCTCTTGCTAACAGGCAGAATTAAGTAATTATATTTAGATTAAAAGATTCTATAGGAGAATCATATAATATTGACACCCAGTGAATAAATGACTTCCCAAAGCCAAATTTATTTAAAATAGCAAAAGAGGAAGGACCAGTTAACTTTGTCGAAGGCTTTTTCTGCATCCAATGATTTAAAAACTGCCTTTTTATCATGCCGCTTTGACATGCTAATAAGGTTAAAGAGCCTCCTAATATTATTAGTAGAGTGACGACCTTTAATAAAGCCTGTTTGGTCACTATGAATGATTGTTGAGATTACGGTTTCTAGTCTAGATGCGAAAGCCTTTGCGATAATTTTAACATCGGTGGTATCTAGTGAAATCGGATGGTAACGTGATGGAAGGGTGGGGTCTTTTTCTGGCTTTAATAAAAGTTTAATTGCTGCTGTGTTCATGTGTGGACATATGTAACCATAGTTTTAATTTCTGTTACTACTCTTAAGAATAGTGGAGCAAGCATTAACCAAAAGTGCTTAAACAATATAGCCGGTTAACCATCCGGGCCAGGTGCTCTGCCATTAGGCATACTATCTAGAGCACTGTACAGCTCGTTTATAGTAGGTGGCAGATCTAACATATCTTTATATTCAGTAGTTAACTGAGGTATATTTAAGCTACTGAGGAATGCCTCAATATGCTCAGGGTTAGGCTTGTTAGTTTCTGAGTATAGGTTGCAATAATAGTTATAAAAAATGTGATTAATTTCTTCTGGTGATTGTGTGCATTCACCAGTTGTCCCTTTAATAGCCGTTAAGAGATTTTTACCGATTGCGTTGAAGTTGGTTTGCAAGAAATTTACCTGATTTGTTATTATATTCAATGTTTTTTTTGCATTATTGGTTAAATTATTACGTTATTGGGTTTTATTAAATTTTTGATTGAGTTAAGTACAAATTTTATTACATTTTCAGGTGTTGTTACATTATCAGTAATTTATTACATTATACCGTGCTACAGGCATAAGTCACAATTTTCATTTGAAGATTTGGGCTGTTAGTTTCTGTCTAGAATGTGTTTTCTTTTACCAGGGCCATCGTCTAGTCATAACTGAGACACTGTAAAATTACGAACAATAACTTGTCCCTGCACTTTATCTTCTACTTCATGTAAAATGAATAAAGTGAATGAATAAAGATGAATAATGATAATGAATAAATAATGATAATGATAATAATGATGATAATAAATAATGTTAATGAATAAATAATGATAATAATGATGATAATAAATAATGATAATGAATAATGATAATGAATAAAAAAAATTAAAATACTACCAGTATAAATGAACTTAAACATATTAAACTCACCCTTTCGTAGGATGTTATTTCTAGAGCTGTTAAACAATTACATTTTTAATCAGATTAATTACATCTTAGAATTTTGATTAATCACAATTAATCACTTAATTAACTCAACTAATTTGCACGAATAATGCAACCACTGTGAAGCGTATTTGAGTATCTAATTAGGTAGAAAACCGCTATATAAATCTGATGCATTATTATTATTATTATTATTAAAGCAATGGTAGTTATTACAAAAAACGGCCAGCAGGTTGCAGCAGAATAAAAAGCAATCAACCAGGGCCATTTTGCAACAAGCTCTTTTCCCCAGTGGTTCCCCACAGCGTTGTGAATAATGATGAAACTTAGCTATATTCTAATGCTACCAGCTGCAAAACAGAAATAGATACAAATATATATTTTTTCCTGATGAAAGAAGAGACTCTAATCTTTCTTTTGGTAGGTTCCATGTTTTTAGAGCAATACAACACAATATTCTGTCGGCCTTGCAAAAATCAGTCAAAATCCAGTAAAAACAGCGGGGAGCGAAGGGGGTTGCTTCAGTGAAAATGACTCGGAGTGAATGAGTTAAAAATATTAAATTGCGAGCGAATTATGGCATTTATGGACATCAGTCAGCCCTTGTTTGTATCTGTGAATGTTCGTAAGTAGAGGACAACCTGTACTATTAAAAAATATTTTTGCTTAGTTTCCCCAAAGTCATCAAAAAAATGTGAAGCTTAGACAAAGAAAGATAACCCAAGTAAACATAAAATGCAATTTTTAAATAGTGATTTGATTTAAGGGACCAGACAAAGCACAGCTCACAAATCCCTTATGATGATTACAATAAATGGACGGGCGTTTCCCCTGCTTGGACACGGGTCACTTCGGCCCCCCCCCCCATCTGGAGCGAGGCCTGGAAGTGCCGAAAAAACAACGTGGGTCCCCCTTCCCATGGGCTCAACACCTGTGGGAAGGGCCAAAGGGGTCGGGTGCACTGTGAGCTGGGGGGAGTCAAAGATGGGGACCTTGCGGTCCAATACCAGTCTACAGAAGCTAGCCCTAGAGACATGAAATGTCACCTCTTTGGCAGGGAAGTAACCTAATGGTGTCCCTATGTGCACTTGGCACCAGGAACGCCCTAGGCCGTAGTTATAATCGACTTTGTAGTTGTGCCACTGGATTTGCGGCTGCATGTTTTGGATATTTGGGTGAAGAAGCGGAGCTGTCAACTAATCACCACCTTGGTAGTGTGTTGGCTTCCGATGGTGGGAGAAGATGCTCGTCCAACCTGGCAGACCCAAACATATTGTGAGGGTTTGCTGGGAATGTTTGTCAGAATCCCTTATCAGAAAGAGCTTCAACACCCACCCCCGGCAGGCCTTTGCCCTTGTCTCAGTGGGGGACATTGAGTCCTAGTGGATCATGTTCCGTGCCTCTATTGTTGAGGTAACCGATCGAAGCTGTGGCCATAAGGTGGTCAGTGCCTGTTGGCGGCAAACCCGCTGGTTAATACCAGCAGATGCCGTTAAGCTGAAGAAGGAGTCCTATAGGGCCTTTTTGGCATGTGGGATTCTGGAGGCTGTGGATGAGTACAGGCTGGACAAGTGGAATGCTGCTTCCGGTTGGAGAGTTTCTTCATTAATCCTCCCGGAATGATGACAAATTACAAGTTATTTTTCTTCCTTCACCGATGTGGAATTCTCTCACGCCTCCATATGCAACTGCGCAAATACCGGCAGTATTTTGTTATCCGTTCCTGCTCGGTCTTGCGGCCGGAGTATGGGTCGTCTCTGTGTATAGCCCCCGCCACACGCCGCCACAAAGGTTAGGTCCAAACGGGGTAGACGAAATGAACTGCAGGAGACAGGTCACACTGCAGTCTGGTGTTTTTATTTTCTCTCTCTTTTTATTCACTTTCTCGTTCATACATCCTCAACTCTCTTCGGCCTTCTTCCTTCCTGCTTGCACACTCCAAATTCCCACATCATACACAGCCATTCACAGTGGCTCGAGGAAGCAGCCAACCAGGAACAAGCGTAAAACCACCCACCAATTAGAAACGCGCGTTGGCACAGCAAAATTTGCCCTGTTGCTTGGCTGGAAGGATAACGTTTCCGGAACTCGGAGCATACAAAAGGCACACCTTTTTATTTATTTTTATTTTTATTTTTGCTGGCTTGAAGGAGCGGCGGAGCGCCGCTGCTGAATTAATATAACGGAAACTCTGAACATTATGTATAGTGGAGATGGGCTGCTGCTGACCTCTACTTGGGACATCATGAGCCCATGGGGAGAATACATCAAAGATGTCCTCAATTCCAATGATGCGCCTTCTCATGATGTCTTATGAGTCTGAGGATTCTGAGGTGGGCTCTCCTATCTCTGTGGTTGAAATTACCAAGGTGGTTAAAAAGATGCTCAGTGGCAAAGCCCCGGAGGTGGATGAGGTCCAACCAAAGTTCCTAAAGGCTAACTGTAAGTTGGGGGCTCTTGTGGTTGACACGCTTCTACAATATCGCGTGGACTTCGGGGACAGTGCCCTTCTGGACTGGAGTGGTGGTCCCCCTTTTTTGAGTTGAATCCCAGAAACGCAGACAGCAAATCAAGTTTCACAAAAAGGTATTTTTACAAGCACACAACTGACAAAGTTCAACAGAAAACACTTGCACACTGCAAGGAGAAATAGATTAACAAAAAGTGCACGTATGAATCGTGGAAATAATGGAAACAATGCAAAACACAATGCAAAAACTACTTACAAAAATGCGAGGCTAGACGAGATTCAAGGATATTGAGGTTCAAGAGCAAGAGATTGAAACTCTGCTTGGGCTACCAAGGAGAGCAAGTGAATAGTCCGACACCGGCTTCTTCCTCAGCTGTCTCTAAATAAACCTTTTGTGGACCGGTGGGGTGCCTGGCGGGCCTGCAGTGCCCCGTCCTGCTGCGTTGAATTGGGGGCGCGGGCCGCGTTTGGGGTGGGGGGGGGGCTCTCTGGCCGGTGGCCCCTGCGGGGCCCGGGGTTCGTCCTTTGGCGCTGCCGCGGCCTGGGGGCCCCTGAGGTGTTGCGCCTCCTCTGTCCTGGCAGGGGTCGACGGCTCCCCTCTTTGGTGGAGATTTTCATGTATGCCAGATCCACCACACCAGCATCTATCGAAACTCAGACACAATCTGCTTCTTCCTCAGGTCATTGATTCAGTGGAGGCTGGTGTCTGTGGATTTCACTCTGCTTCGTCTGTCCTTCCTTCCTTCCTTTCCTCAGTCTCTCCTTTGGTCTCTTGAAGTCTCCCTGATTTGTTGGAATTTAGATGTCTCTGGGGTTGGTGAAGGACTCTGGTTAGTGGCCTGGTGGATGGTGTCTGGTCGGTGCTGGATTTCACTTTCCTTTCTTTTCTTTGGTCCTTCCTCGGGTTTCCTGACGGCCTCACGACTCTGGCTGGTGTTCGGTTTAGGTGAACGGTATAGGATTTTTTTAATAGGTTTTAGGCGAACTAATGAATACACACACATTCGCACGCACGCACGCACACACGCACGCACACACGCACATACACATAATCACCCACATACAAAAAAAAAGAATAAAAAAAAAAAGGAGAGCAATGATGATGACATGTCAAATCGGTAAAATTACCGAATGAACAATACTGAGCTCTCCAGAATTAAAAAAAAAAATAATAATAATAATAAATAATAATAATAAAATAAAATAAAATAAACGTTTTTCACACTTCCGCATTTTGTGGCCGGAAATACGTAATTGTGAATCGTGACTTCCGTGGTGGTGCACAGCGACTGTGATAATACTGCAGGCTTAAAATAAAACCCACTGTATCATACCGGGATGCTCTTCCTGCGTTTTAAACTTTATTCAAGCAGCCTTACCTTTCATTTAATTTGTTTCCGTGACACAGAACAAAACAGAAGTAGGTTTGAGCGATTCGGCGGTAGTAGAGTTGAAGGACCACATTTTATTATCAGGAAAGGGCAGCACGCAAGTCTACGGTAGCATTTCACCTCCGAGGCTGGGACGAAGGCTCACCTTGCAGCAAGGCAATGACCCGAAGCATACAGCTAAAGCAGCAATGGAATGGTAAAAAGAAAAAAAGAAGGCATCAATGTGGTAGAGTGGCCCAGTCAAAGTCCTGATCTAAATCCAATAGAAAATTTGTGGAGAGATCTTAAGATTGCGGTTCACAAACACTCTCCATCTAACCTAGCTGAGCTGGAGGTGTTTTGCAAGGAGGAGTAGGCAAACATTTCAGCCGCCTGATGTGCAAAACTGATAGAGACATACCCCAAAAGACTTGAAGCTGTAATTGCAGCAAAAGGGGGTCCGACAAACTATTAATTCAGGGGGGACGAATACTTTTGCACACCCTACTTTTCAGTTTTTTTGGTTGTAAAACAAAATTGAAACAATATATACACTTTGTTTTATTTCACAATTGTGTGCTACTTTGTGTTTAACATAAAATTTCAATGAAATATATTTGTTTGTGGTCATACCGTGCCAAAATGTTGAAAAACTCAAAGGGGATGAATACTTTTTCAGTCGCTGTACCTGGAAGTTGACTCATCTTATGGGCTGGAAGAGAACCCTCTTGCAAGGTGGAAAGGTTTAGAGATCAACAGAGAGACCCATCTAGCACCTTCCAGCTCATATAAGAGTCAACTTCCAGGTATGTGTCTGGAAGAGGGCTCATGAGCACTACCCAGAGGTCCCATCCCCTCTCGACATGGATTTCACATGAATCCAGACTGGCAAGTTAGAACCACTATGGTTTGAGGGTGACGTCATCCCCAAAGCCCTTCTCAATGTCTTGGCAGAAGAGAAAACAGATGAGGATGGTTTAGCAGCTGATGAAATCTATACAAATATGGATGATGATCAGGAAGAGGAAGAAGAGAATGATTAAAATCCTGTTATATTTTATTGTAGTTCAATTTTATAGTTAGGCTGCACGCTACTGTTTCTCCATTTGGCTACACATAATTTTAATCTATTGTTAAGAAATGTTCACAAGTTTATTTCTTGTCAGGATCTTGCTCTTTAGTAAATCTCCTATTTGGTTCCTGGATTTTGTGTGATCATGTTTTATGTTGCACCTTGATACCCTAGTCCACCTGGGGGGATAACATTATTCACTTTTTATGCAATTCACTTTAGATAGTAGAGTACTACATAACCCATGTCTCAAATATTGTTTAAGATTTTATTTAGATGCAGAAAAATATCTTAATCCCATTTAGAATGGTGATTCAGGAATTTTCAGGTTTTTTTTCCCCCGATTTAGGGTACAGTGGAGTACTTTGGTCATAGCGCCTCTAATACTCCAGATGGAAAGCTCATCTTGAACTTAAATTGAAGGTTATAAATGTGGAACGTTTTTAATATACATTCGAGGCAGTGAGATGTAGAAAAAATGTTTGAAATGGATCACTTTTGATGGTAATTTGTCAGGCGGAGAGACATTTTTTGGACTTTCAGGGTATGCTGAGGGTGTTATTTGAGAACTGAAATACAGGAAGACCATTATTATTTTCCTGTTAGTTCCCCTGTAAATGTGTCAGGATATGTAGTTGCTGTACCCTGATATGTGCAATTACACAATTTCGCCAAAAGCTTTTCCCAAAAGGGGTATTTTTTGGCCCTAGTGACCAAACAGCCCCGAGTTGGGGGTGGTCCCTCTAAACTTGTGATTGCCCAAGGTATGAAATACGCATGGCAATTGAAAGTAAGCTTGTCTTTCGTACCGACTCAGTAGGCATGACTTTAAATTTAAGGCGAGTCCGCCTTGACGAGATAGCGTACATGTTGCGACCACGCAGCGACATAAACGTGCACATTTATGCTATTAACATAAGCTTGTAAATGTCTATCAGCAATCAGGATAAAATATCCAATTTACAGCAGGCTTAAGATTTCCTCGCTCTGGCGATTGACCAATATTGGAGCCGTTCAGCGCAAAAATATTGCTAGCATTTGAGTTGCCAGTCACGGCAAAATAACCACTGCCCAAACAAATGACGTGAGGCAACTTGAGCAATATACTTGAGGCTAGGTAGCAGTAACACATACCTGGGTTCTCCCGTTTTCAGCAGGTGGTGAAATCGAGTCTTCCTCACTGTATACATGGGTGCCATATCATTAGCGAGGTGCAACGTGTCTGCTTTGGTGATCGCTCTTATTGTGCCCCTTTCTTGTCATACGTTCTTTCTTGTGTTAATGACTCCTCCACGGTAACATAGTGAAGCGATTTTTAGCGGGAGTTTGTTGGGTGTTGTTGAGTTCCGCCCGTATGGGGTGTGTGAGGACACGACTGGCAGAGTGCTGTGGCAAACTAGTGTGAAAACTGGGTGGGTGCGGGAGGGGAATTGTGGGGGGAGCGGGGGCTGTGGGCCGGTGGGGTGCCTGGGGGGCCTGCCGTGCCCCGTTCTGCTGCGTTGGGCTTGGGGCGCGGGCCGTGTTGTGGTGGGGAGCGCTCCTGGCTTCTGGGTTTGCTCTCCGGCCGGTGGCCCCTGCGGGGCCCGCGGGTTGTGCTTTGGCGCTGCCACGGCCTGGGGGGCACTGGGGGGTTGTGCTTGCTCTGTCCTGGCCGGGGTCGATGGCTCTCCTCTTTGGTGGAGGTTTTCATGCATGCCAGATCCACCACACCAGAATCTACCGAAATTCAAACACAATCTGCTTCTTCCTCTGGTCGTTGAATCGGTGAAGGCTGATGTCTGTGGATCTCACTCCGCTTCATCTATCCTTCCTTCCTTTCCTTAGTCTTTCCTTTGGTCTCTTGAGGTCTCTCTAATTTGTTGGAATTTAGATGTTTCTGGGTTTGGTGAAAGATCCTGGTTGGTAACCCGGTGGGTAGTCGGTCCTGGATTTCACTTTTCTTTATTTTCTTTGATCCTTCATCGGGTCTCCTGACAACTTCACGACTCTAGCCGGATTCTGAAGTATTCGGTTTAGGTGAACGGTATGGGATTTTTAATTTTAGGTGAATTAATGAACATACACTCACACGCACACGCACGCACATACAAAAGAAAAGAAAAAGAGAAAAAAAAAGAGAGCAATGATGATGACATGTCGAATCGGTAAGATTACCCAATAAACAATACTGAGCTCTCAGGAAAAAACACACCAAAAAACAACAACACTCAAATTAATTAAAAAAAAACAATTTATCGGCAAGCCCTAAAGCGTGGGTCCAGCTTCTTGGACACACCTGCCAGGTGCATATCTCGAGTAGATAGCCGGACCTCCTGTCCCGGACAACATTCGGGGGCCGTGAGTCTCGTTTGGCGATCTCTTGGTTTCGAGTGGCTGTGAGCAAAAGCGCGTCTCGGGTCTCTCTCCACACACTATGAGCCCTGCGGAGGTGGTGCTGGACTGAGAGGATGGCCACCTTTCACTCTTGTGTAGGGAACACAGGACGCTAGAGTCTAAATGGTGCCATGAAGGGACCACGGCCTGTGGCAGAGGAGACGCGTATGTTGTGAGCATATTCAACCCATGGCAAGTGCATAGACCATGAGGTATGGTGGCGTTGGCAAACGCAGTGAAAGGGTGCCTCCAGGTCTTGATTGGCCCGCTCGGTCTGTCTGTTGGTTTAAGGGTGGTAGCCAGAGGAAAGGCTACCGGTGAATAACATTGCAGTGCAGAACTTCTTCCAGATCATCAAAACAAACTGTCTTGTGACGATGTCTTGTGAGATGCCATGGATTCGGAAGACATGACTTTTTAACAGATTGGCTGTCCCCAAGGCAGACACAGTTTCAGCAGGGAGACGAAATGGGCCATCTTAGAAAACTGGTCCACAATGTTCAGGACCACCGTGTTTTACCGTAAGGCAGGTAGACGGTGAGTCCGCTATGTGGGACCAAGGGTGAGTCGGAATAGGCAGGGGTCACAACAAACACGCTGTTGGCCGATAATTGGCTTTATGCTTGCGCATACGGTGCAGGCGCTGACAAATTCGGCCACCTCGTTGCGCATCCCAGGCCTCTAAAATTTCAGGGCGAGGAGGGCTTGGGAACGTCCCACCCCGGGATGGCAGGCGATCCGGGAGGTGTGTCCCCATTGCAGGATCTCGGTGCGCAGATGGGCCGGGACAAACAGCCTCCCTTCTGGACACCCGACTGGGCCTCCTGGACTCTCCTTTCCACTTCCCATCTCAGGACACCCACCACTCGGTCACCAGGGATGATGGGCTCATCCATCCTTCTCTTACAGATCATGGAGAGAAAACAACGCGTCAGATTTGGTGTTGGAGGATCCGTTTCTTTAGGTTAATGTGAAGTCGTAGCGTGCAAGTATCAGTGCCCAGCAAGCCTGCTGTGAATTGAGTCTTTTCGCTGTGTGGATGTAGCCCGGATTCTTGTGATCGGTGTAGACATTGAATGGTTCCCTGGCGCCCTCCAGCCAGTGTCTCCACTCCTGCAAGGCCAAAACAATGGCCAGCAACTCTTGGTTACCAACATTATAGTTCATATTCTGTCAAGTTTTGAAGTTGATCCCAGAAACGCAGATAGCAAATCAAGTTTCACAGAAATTTATTTAAGTAACACAACAGACAAAGGTCAACAAAAAAAGCTTGCACACTGCAAGGAGAAAACGATAAACAAAAAGTTCACATACAAATCGCGGAAGTAATGGAAACAAAAAGAGCTTGCACATACTGTAAAAGGGTCAAGAAACAGAAATTCAAGTGTGTGAGTCCCCATGGCGCTACCTAGCAGTCAGGCTGCTGCTGCAAAACAAAACAATGCCTGAGAACACAGCCTGCCAACCCAGAGCATGACACCCAGAAGTCGAATCTCTGGTGTTGTTGGCTTCTTCATGCCGTGATGTCCACCTCTCACTGAAGTGATTCACAGCCGACCGTGGTTGGGATGAAACCAAGACCTCCAAATCTGAGACCACGGTCCTCAGATGGAAAAGGGTGGCGTGCCCAATCCAGGTTGGAAATGAGCACCACGTGGAGGAGTTCAAGTAATTTGGGGTCTTGTTCACAAGTGAGGGCAAGATAGAGCTGGAAATCAACGTTCTGCGTGCCTACCGTCACCTATGGTCACGAGCTGTGGAGTCGAAACGCTTTGCCTCACGATGAGAGGAATAGCTGAGGTGGCTCGCAGTTGCCTCCTGGACACCTCCCTGGAGAGGTGCTCCGGGCATGTCCCTTCGGCAAGTGGTCCTGGGGACGAGCCAGGACGCGCTGGAGAGACTATGTCTCTCGACTGGCCTGGGAACGCCTAGGGCTTACATAGGGTTCCCGCCGTGAGAAGCAAGTCTAAGTGGCTGGGGAGAGGGAAGTCTGGGCTTCTCTCACAATGCTGCTGCCCCCGCGACTCTACTAGTATATATATTTTCCAAATCTTAAATAAGACTAGGACCGTGGGTGAAAGTGGGCTGGAACGGTACGGTACTACGTACCAGTAAAAGATTTAGGACAGTAATGATCCGGTATGGTGCTTTGGTCCAGAAAATATGACAGCAACTGTGAAAACCCCATGTGAAATAAGGCTGCCACACACGCATCTCCAAGAAGAAAACAATCTACTAACATCAGATTTACATGCACAAGTGTTAACATGTCTAATAAAGTGCTTCTTAATTGTTCCAGTGTGCTTGTGTTGCATAATCCGTTTCCACCGATATTTATTATTTATTTATTCCACGGAATTCTGTCCACCGTCTTAGTCTGAGTATATCTGCCCCAGACAGGCTTAATCTACCAGGATTAGCTCTAGTCTTTTTCAAAACAGGAAATTTAATTTAAGACTAGGACTAGTCTATGACTCTTGTAATCCATTTCAGTAAATCATGGATTAGAATGTGAATTAATCTAGAATTTGGTTTAATCTCTGTATGGGAAACTGGCCCATGGTTTTGACAAAAAACTTAATATCTGCATCACTTATTAAATTTGTATCTTTATTTTTTATTTTTTACAGCCATAGGTGTCAATAAATCAACTATGATCTGAAAATAAACAGACTATAAATGTCACCATTTACTGTACTGAATGTACAATTTAAAATAAACATGTAGACCATAGGGGGTCTTCCCTTCTTGCTCTTTATCACTTGTTCCTCTCCTCCTTATCAGCTACCTGTACTTCCCTTCCTTTTCTGTGATGTTCTTTTCCACTCGTTCACTCCCCCTCTTCATCCTCCACCTGCGACCGATGTGCTCACACACTCCACTGTAAATTTCTCGTTCTTGACTGGAGTGGTGTTGCATTTCCCAATAGTTTTATGACTATGTCTTCAGATGGGCAGAAATAATATTTTCACATAATAGACAGGATGTACAGATTTATATGTTCACAGTATTTATTAATTTAAATTGTTAATGGTGTTTAGTTTTTGGTGATATCTAGTGGTGAAAAAAAAGAGCAGTAATGGATTTAACAGAACGTGAATCATGTTTAATTATATGACAATAAGAAATTATGCATTTTCTGATATCAGAATGAGCTCTAAATATCCAAATAGAAGTAGGTCTCTTTACCTACGCCACAATTTAAAATAATATTCAGTTTCACATAGTGCTGTAGTACAAAAATCAACACCCTTCATTTAATATATAGTTGCACAATAACACGTAGACCATAGTCTGTCTATAGCGTATGAGTCAGAAGTGTAGTGGATACGTTTAATGATTGATAATATATTTTCACATTTATAGGCCAAAAGTGATGTTGTCAACACTGTCAGCTTTTTACGTCAACTCCGTCAGTCCTAAAGTTTGGCAGAGTTAACAAAACGGAATGCATTTTTCACATGTTCACTCTAGCTCAGTGATTAGTTGCTATCTGTCCCAATAACTTCACTAAAAAGCCTAAATTCAATTTGGTTTAAAAAATAAGAAGAATTAAAAGGATGACAGAGTTGACATGTTCCATCTGTGACCGTAGTAATATCAACATTGTTAACTATAATATTTTAAAAATATGAAACTGGCAGGGGCAATACTGGTAGTGCTGCATTCAGCACAGTCAAGAGGATGTATGATATGTATTGAACAGTTTTAATCCATGATCTGGATCAAACACTAATTTCTCTTTTCAGATCTGGCCTTTTGGAAAAGAAATTAACTGTAAGTGCTTAAAGACACTGTCAGTGTCAGAGAACCGCAGCATCAGCCTTCAACCCCGTTTGCAGTTTGATGGACGCCACATTGTCTGCAGCTCTGACATCGGAGTATATCAGTGGGATTTTGCCAGTTTTGAGATTCTCAGGTAAAATTATTAACAAATCTTGTCTAATCCAGTGTTTCCCAACCTATACTAAGGCTGGTACCCATTTTTGGTTAAAAAATAATAATCTGACAGCACACCACAAAGCAAAAATGTCACAAAAAGTATGAATACTACAATAATGAAGTAATAATTGTAATCTTGTGATTACAGTGACTAATTGTATCTTGTGACATCTAACAGAAGAGTGTTTAATTGTTCTGCCTGTCATTAAATGTTACTGGCGTAGATTGATGAATAAATACAGATTTCTAATTAATAAGTAATAACTGCTGGACAAATTCTGAGAAGTTTGATGTTTTCTGCAACGCACCTGATATTTCACACTAGTTTGCCACAGCACCCTGGTTGAGAATCACTGGAACTTTCAACTTTACATGATATTGAAGCCTCTTGTCACTGTTCTAAACTGTTTGTGAAATTCAAATATATATATTATATATATAAATATAATATATTGCGAATAAATATAAATGCAAAGGAAAGGTCCAAAGTCAAGCATGATGTGGTCCAGGATTTTGGATTTGTTTGAATTTATTGAAAACAATATAAGTAGAAAGGATCTATTCCATGGTGAAATTGTATCCATAATGATCACCTGTGCTAACTGTACAGCATTTTAAATATTATAACATTAACAGTCTTATAGCTCGTATCCCAGTACTTAATGGAAGTCAGTTTACAAAACACAGGATAAAGTGTAGATTCCTTTGTGCTAGCACCTACTTGAAAGTGTGTGGTATGTTGTGTTTGGTGATGAGTGGTAGAATGGTGGATGGATGAGTTACATAAATTTGGGACGCTTCATCAGTAGTGTCCCCTGGGTCATTGGGCGCTTCGGCTTTAACACTATATGCCCTCTCCAGGGGTGGCCAGCCACAGGGCGATCAGCCCCCTGGACTTGCGTCAATTCCAATTAATCATGAGAGGTGCTTGATGTTGGGCAGCAATGGGACTATGCATGGCAGGTGCGTCCTATTCACTGAGTCAAGCCTAAAATGACCGCATTCCTCCACTTGCTACTTGGGGACCCAGAAGGGGTCTTTCATCCTCATAAACAGCCATTGGCTGCATGTTTCAGCTGCCTCCAAGGTCTACAATTAATTTGGTGGTAGATTTCGCCAAAAAGACTCTGCATCCCACCTCCACTCGGCCAGCTACCTGTACTTCCCTTTGTAGCGATAATTGATGTTGTCTTCTTGGACGAATTAATAATTTGAATGGCGCTTGAGATGGTTGTAATTCCTTCAATCTCCTATAGGGGCACCACGTTCTGTTTACTTTCACTTTTGGAGAAGCACAACAAATAAAATTCAAATCCTCATTTATTTATTCATAATCTGAAGTCGCCACATTCAATATTTGTGGTTCTTTGTATTCATAAAATAATTACTAATCCACAAGCACGATTGAGACGGAATAAAGTTGAGAAAACATGCATTTATTCACTACGGTTACACATACAGAATCAACACTGTCTGTCTAACTATCCTACGGTTTAAATAAAAGGAATAAAAATTAAGCTAATAAAAATAAGAAAGGAACAATTTAATGACGTAGAAAGGAAAGGTTTGACTTGATATTTGAAATGGAAGTTGCACCAGCGATATGTCAAATTGGCTATCAGGCGTGCAATTTACTGGAGTGAGTTGAATCGAGCTAGCGGAGGAAAAGTCGATTGAAGAAAAAAAGTTGCTCCCCAAAAAACAAGGAAAACAAAAAACAAAAACATATTCCACACTTAGATGAGGTGCGACACAGCTCCGGTAAAGGGGTGTGGGCGTATACATATGACATTCTTCTTCATAGACATACCAACTTGATGTCAGCAGGGGTGAAGATGATGCTTTCCGACAACATACTTTGATGCCATAAACTCGTGCTTCTGGCTTGCTCAAAACAAACATTCACATCCTGGTGAGGTGGCTTGTGGTTGACTTCAAAAGAGTGTAATCTCTTTTTGAATTGTCTCTGGTTTAGGAAAAGGGGAAAAACAGAGGGAGATCATCCAAAGGTTGACTGCACGCACATTTCCAAGCGGGAAATGTTAAGGGAAAAAAATTAGGGTGACTGGTCTATAATTGTTACACCTTCAAACCTCAGTGTTCCAGCCACTATCTTGTGCTTCAGCTGAAAGCTTGGCATAGCGTAGGTGTTTTCGCTCGTAAGCCTTATCCACTGAGTCCTCCCAGGGTACTGCGAGTTCGATGATGAACACCTTTTTTTGTGAAGGGGACCTGAGCTCCAGGTGCGGTCTTAGGGTGGTTACAGCGATCTCTGGAGGAAACACAAGATCAGCCAGCATCCTCCAGTTCTGGGCCAAGCATACATGGTATGGAGCCCCTCCTGACTACCTTAGCCCCTTTGCGAACAAAGTTAGCCTGCTGGTGGTTGGCTGCTGGAAGTGGTAGGGAATTGGCGGCAGTTGGTTTGTTCTCCTGAGTGCATGCAAGGGTCTTTAGTACTTGATTGTGACGCCATGTATAACATCCTTGGGTGAGACTGGTTTTATACCAGAATATGCCTGGGGGTGGCTGGCATAGAACGAAGGGCACACTTCCCCGAACCACTGGTGAAGATTAACTGGTGTTGGAAGTATGTCATATGTAGCTCTGATGACGAAGCTCAACTGCCTCGCTTCCATGGCCTATATGTCCTTCCATCTGATCTTCCTCTTTTCCACACTGTCCCATCTTGTCCACTGAACCTGTTTGCCCAGAGAGACTGCCTTGGCCCATTTTGCAGGCTCCGCCTGGCAGCGTATTTTGTCCATCACCATCTTCCTCCGTTCTGGTGCTGTGGCCTTACTCCAAGCTAGGTGGGTAAATGTTAATCCAAAGCCTCCTCTTCCTTGCTGAACATAGACCACTATGTCAGCATTTCTGAGGGCTGCTGTTGCTTCTTCCACTGCTTTGGCTGGTCTCCTCCAGTTACGCCCTGTTGCCAAGGTTGGATGCATTGTTGCTCACTATTAATTCTCTGGATTTAATTAGTGTCATCTGGCGTCTTGTTTTTGCACACTTGAACTCCTCTGTGAAACTGGTGAGGGGCAGTTTGAGGATGCCGTCTCCGTAGAGGTGGTAAGGTACTGTGGAACACCGAGGCATTTTTTGATGCAACCTGTAGCTGCTCTTTCCAACTTCTCAAAAAAAGCACGACTATGTGTTACACTTAAGAGCTATTTTCTGGAGTTGCTGACTAAAATACGCCTCACATCTAAAGATTAAGTGGTTTGGGGTCACTCCAACTGACAAGACGGCATCCATTCGGCTCTTGGCTCTCACAGGGTTTGAGAGTGCCACGGACACCTCTTTCTGAAGCAACCTAGTTCGTTGCTAACGGCTAACCGAGTGCGTTGTGTCAAAGCAGGGAACAGGTGGTAGTGCAACAGTCTAAATGGCTCCTAACCGTCTGCCCCTTAAACAGTTCTCTAGTGCTCTAGTGTAGTACAGTGCATTTCTATTGGGTAATTTTGACGTGGACGTTTCTGCTGCGCCGTGACTGGAATTCCCTTCAGTAGAGGCTTTCCAAATAATGAGTGGTCGTTAATCGAGTGATATTAACGCGATCATTTTGACACCCTTAGTTCTGAACCATATTGACAGATGACTTCTTTTCCACTGTCCCTTGTAGTTGTTCGAGGGACAGGGCCAAGTCTGTATTGATTGACAAGTCTGTATCGTTTCCCACAGCTTCTTTTGCACGACACTGGGACAGTGGTACTGATGTACTGCAATCTGTGGTTTGCGTCCAGTTGCTGTACTTCATTCGACTGATTTGACTCCTTTCGTAAAAAGTAGCCAATGCGAGGCCTCTGTCTCTCTTCTCTCCAACTCTTCTTTCCATGGTGAACTCTCAAACGTGATGTGATATAATGCTCCCCCAACCACAGCGGCTTATCTGCAGTTTGTGCACCGCCATCGTGGCTGTACCTGTGGCAACTGCAGTGGCACTCTCTTGTATTGTGGTTTTTACTCATGGTCGTTTCCGGTCCAGGGTCTCTTACCTTGATGTTAGCTGATGAGTCATCTTCCGCCCCCGCTCTCGCAGCCTCTAGGGGTGTTCTTCGCTGTCCTCTTTTTCTAGCTATAGCTGGTGCTTCCATCATGCAAAAAGCATAGAAAGTTATGAGCATAGGAAGCTAGCCCATACCCGTCCGTCCTTTTCCCTCCTGTGAGCTGTCTTTCTACGCTGCCACAAGAACTTTCCCCTGTTGTCAGCTGATTTCTCTCAGTGGTCTCTGGACTTAGTGTCCAGTTACTCAATTTACGAAACAAGTCAAGGTACCTCTGGCTAGCACAAGTAGCTGCGTGGCCTTCCAAATAAATGCCTTTCCAAACCATTACTGGCCCACCACCAAAATGGTCAGACTGGATGATGCTGCAGGCAGCATAATGTTCTTCACAGCATCTCCAGACTTGTCACATCGGTCACATGTGCTCTGTGTGAACCTGCTCTCATCCGTGAATAGCACTGGCCAATTTACCAGAGTTGCTTGCTGCATCGATGTCGGCTAATCAGTTGACAGAGACGACCCCAAACAACCGGCGCTGCAGAACCACCTCCAAGATGATTCTAATAGGCGATTCCATTGTAACCACTCAGCCCCGAAAGACTCACATGGAAACGCGAACATCCAGGGCCAACCAAGGTCGACTCAGCGTGGAACCGGTCTAGTAGAAAAGCGACAATAGTTTCTGACCATTTGAGCAGAAACATGCACATTGGTGGCCTGTTGAAGCTAATTTTGCAACGTTCTGATAGTGTTCCTCATTGCACAACGAAGGGGATAGCGGTCGTGCTGCTGGGTTGTTAATCCTCCTACGGCCTACATCTCCTGATGTACTGGCCTCTCTCCTGGTGTCTCCTCCATGCTCTGAACACTGTTTACAGTACGCATTTAATATTTATAAATGACTAAGTTATCTCACTTCAAAGGAAATGCCAGATTTTGGCAAAATTACAAGTGCTATTCAGAAAAATGCCATTGTGAAAAACTGGGCATGCATAAAAAAATTATATTGTTATGACTTATGGACTTGAGATGAAGATCAGCACCTCCAAATCCGAGACCATGGTCCTCAGTCGGAAAAGGGTGGAGTGCCCTCTCCGGGTCGGGGAGGAGGTCCTGCCCCAAGTAGAGGAGTTCAAGTATCTTGGGGTCTTGTTCACGAGTGAGGGTAGGTTAGAGCGGGAGATCGACAGGCGGATCGGTGCAGCGTCTGCAGTGATGCGGACGCTGTATCGGTCCGTTGTGGTGAAGAAGGAGCTGAGCCGAAAGGCAAAGCTCTCGATTTACCGGTCGATCTACGTTCCTACCCTCACCTATGGTCATGAGCTGTGGGTCGTGACCGAAAGAACAAGATCCCGGATACAAGCGGCCGAAATGAGTTTCCTCCGCAGGGTAGCCGGGCTCTCCCTTAGAGATAGGGTGAGAAGCTCGGTCATCCGAGAGGGACTCAGCGTCGAGTCGCTGCTCCTCCACGTTGAGAGGAACCAGTTGAGGTGGCTCGGGCATCTGGTTCGGATGCCTCCTGGACGCCTCCCTGGGGAGGTGTTCCGGGCATGTCCTACCGGCAGGAGGCCCCAGGGACGACCCAGGACACGCTGGAGAGACTATGTCTCTCGGCTGTCCTGGGAACGCCTTGGGGTCCCGTCGGATGAGCTGGCTGAAGTGGCTGGGGAGAGGGATGTCTGGGCTTCCCTGCTAAAGCTGCTGCCCCCGCGACCCGACCCCGGATAAGGGGAAGAAGACGGACGGACAGACGGACTTATGGACTTATTCAAGCCTCTAAATATGTCATATGAAATATTCAAATTAGACCTTTATTTTTTCCTTTATACAGCATAGTTAATTTTGCTGTTAGCATAATACTGCTATTATTGTCCATAGAGGGCATTAAAAAAAAAAACATTTTTTTAAAACTATATATGAATAGATAGGTCTGATGCCAGTGAACATTTTGAGCGGTTGAAAGTGAAAAAAATATTCATAAATGACTAAGTTATCACACTTCAAAGGAAATGCCAGATTTTGGCAAAAATTACAAGAATTTAATTAAACTATAATAACGCCCAGGGGTTAAAAAAATAAAATAAAAACTATATATGTATAGATAGGTCTGATGCCACTGAACATTTTGAGCGGTTGAAAGTGAAAAAAATATTCATAAATGACTAAGTTATCTGACTTCAAAGGAAATGCCTGATTTTGGCAAAATTACAAGAGTTTTGAAAAATGCCATTGTGTAAAAACTGGGCATGCATAAAAAAATTATATTGTTATGACTTATGACCCTGTTTGAGCCTCTAACTATGTCATATGAAATATTCAAATTAGTCTTTTATTTTATATATATATACAGCATAGTTAGTCTTGCTATTAGCATAATACTGCTATTATTGTCCATAGGGGGCATTGAAAAAATTAAATAAAATAAAAACTATATATGTATGGATAGGTCTGATGCCACTGAATATTTTGAGCGGTTGAAAGTGAAAAAATATTCATAAATGACTAAGTTATCTCACTTCAAAAGAAATGCCTGATTTTGGCAAAAGTTACAAGAATTTAATCAAACTATAATAACGCCCAGGGGTTAGAAAAATAAAATAAAATAAAAACTATATATGTATAGATAGGTCTGATGCCACTGAACATTTTGAGTCGTTGAGAGTGAAAAAATATTCATAAATGACTAAGTTATCTCACTTCAAAGGAAATGCCTGATTTTGGCAAAATTACAAGAGGTTTGTGCTATTCAGAAAAATGACATTGTGAAAAACTGGGCATGCATAAAAAAATTATATTGTTATGACTTATGGACTTATTCAAGCCTCTAAATATGTCATATGAAATATTCAAATTAGACCTTTATTTTACATATATACAGCATAGTTAATTTTGCTGTTAGCATAATACTGCTATTATTGTCCATAGAGGGCATTAAAAAAAAACATTTTTATTTTAAACTATATATGTATAGGTCTGATGCCAGTGAACATTTTGAGCGGTTGAAAGTGAAAAAAATATTCGTTCGACAATTCGTTTGTGCAAATGAATAGAGATCTGAGAATTACAGGCTTTGCAACAGCTTATAAAGCACTTTTCATAGTACAACCTTTTTCCTATTGCACGTTTGATTTTTATTCCTAACCTAAAATGTTGGGCATGCCACTTACATCATGCGCATTAAATTTGCTAAAATTGAATGGTATCTGTTTTCGGCAACTAGAGGGCAGTGTTAGCTAATTTTTGGCCTTAATGATATCTGTTTTCAGACAGCTGAGCTTCTTGACATTCCACACCGATTAATGGCATCATGATGAATTCCCCCCCCCCCCCCCCCCATAGGCCCAGGATGGGTGAGAACATGTTTTTTATTGGTATCATTGGTAAGGATTTACTCACGCAAAAAAAAAAGTGATGTTGTGTTATCTAAAATTAGTTATTACAGGAGTGGGGTAGAAAGGCCCTAAATAGATATAGCTGTTTTGTAAGTTCAGCGCGGAGAGCACGAAGGTCTTCAACAGATGGTCATAAAACATCACATTGTCAGTATTGGCCATATAAACGAAGCATTCATAGTCATTACATAGACACCTGACTAACCTGCAGCTTTCAGAGGAATTATGTTTAACCCTCTTGGTGGTCTACATTTTCACTGACTTTGAAGAAAATGTGTTCGTATACATAGCGTCCAGTCAGCACCTTTGGTTGCTAAGATTACAATGTCTTTTGATAAAAAGTAAAATATTACAAAATTATCAATACTTTGTAATTAATACAAGGTGAACACCGGCATTTATTTTCCACATACCTATTTAAAGCATAATTAACATAGTCATACAGTTGTTCAGCAGAAGGGGTGACTTAGACATTAAGCAAATGTAAGTAACTAGTTTGAGACAGCATTCAAATCAGATCTCACAGTGTCCCCTTTCAACACACATCATGAACAAAAAAATGATAAACACACACTGAGACGTGTATCATCATAGATGTCCACGGCATAATTACTAATAATTATAATTATATAATTCATAATTCTGGGTTAGGGGTTTGGCGGTTCGGTGGGCCTCAGATCTGGAGCATGCTGGATGGCAACCCTTCTATGTTGGGAATGCAATCTGACTAGTCCAGCTCGCTAAACTTGGTATAACTCTGGTGGCAGCCGGCACTCGGCTACACAAGATTTGGAATTTGAATGTGCAGTCGTGCCCCTGCGGCCCCAAGCACGGGAAGTATGATCCATGGGGCATCCTTAGCCTATGCAGGCGCCAGGAATAGCGGCAAGGTGTCACATAAGGCTGATCCTCATCAGGTCCTGAGCGAGAGGTTGGTGGATGATCAATCGGCCCATGTTGATCCTGTCAAGCCGGGCGGCGGTTGAGGGACATGTAGGATGAAGGTCAGCTGAGTGGAGACATCAGGTAGCTGAGTCTGGTGGGAGCTTGAGGAAACCACATCCTGGTTCTGATGGCGTCGGTTGGTAGGCCTGATGCCTGTGGCCTTGGCTTTGGAGGTCGTTGCCTTTCAGGATGGTGCGGATCGGCTGCCGAGTCAGGTGACGACGGCTCTGGAGGCGTCCACCGCTCAGTAAGACGGGCTGGCTGCAGTATTGTAGGAGGTCGAGAGACCCCGGTTAGGTTCAGTGGTGGCTGTCCCAGAGGCATTAAAGGACCCACGGGTGGGATTGAGTTGTAACTTCCTTTCACAGCCGGATCGTCAGTCGGTTGTGGCCACCAGTTCCCGAGGGTCTCCCCCATCTCCTGTTGCTCGGAAGAGGGAGATATAAATGAGAGGTGTATCTGCCACTGCCATTTCCCCTTTCTCTGCCACGTCATGCATCGTCAGTCGATATTTCGTAAATGACAATGTGTCTGTCGCTTTTGGTATCCACATTTAGCTTATTCCACGTGGATAACAGAGTATCTCTATTTAATTTAATCGTTATTACTTCCATTGGGGGCCCTCGTAATCAGTCTTGTTTAGGTCCTGGCCAATAACATCGTAGATGTAGTGAACGGGGAAAAGGTTTGTTAAAATGGTTACTCCCCCCTTTAAAGTTCCCCCCTTTTTTACACAGAGTAGATGAGATCATGAAAGAGGAGGATTAATGTCCCTTTTTTTTCCTTTAAAAAATCATCACCTCAAAGTTTGGGTTTTGGCCACTGTTTGGTGTTCCAACAGCACAATGTCTCAAACATACATCAAAAGTGGTAATGGAATGGCTAAATCAAGTTAGAATTAGAACAGCCTTCCCAAAGTTCTGACTTATCAAACCCCATTGAGAACATGTGGACAATGCTAAAGAACGCCCCTGTCAGCAAGCCAACAAATTTAACTGGACTGCACCAATTCTGTCAAGAGGAGTGGTCAAAGATTCAACCAGAAGCTGACCAGAATCTTGTGTATGACTACTGAAGGATTATAATAAATTTTGTAATCTTTTGCGTGTTCAAATAAATCAAAGATGAGATTCCTGTGAAAAGGGTCCTTGCAAGGAGAATTTATTACAGAGATCTCTGGTCACACAATTGCATATCACCCAAGCAGTGTCATCCAAGAATGTATGTTCCTCCCCCCAGGAGACACAGCCCTTTTATTACAATCAGAGTTTGTACAGAAAAATGCCTCTCTCCTCCCATCAAATACAAAAATCAGATTTCATTCTCACAATATGCTAGGTTGATCTTTCACATTTAGACAAAACAGATTTCATTCTCACAAGGTTGAACTTGAATTTTCACAAACAGGACTAACAGGGAATTTAGACAACACAAGATAACAGATAGGTTAAGGTCGAGTTATATGAGTTTGACATTATTACACCTGTGTAGATGTGCATCTACACAGCTATAACTAAATTCAAAATGGTTAAAATATAAAATAAAGAATTAAAAATGTTAACAATGTTAACATTCCTCCAATTGGGCTTGAAAAAGCCCAAAAACTAAACATTTAAACATTTTTACAAAAAGATTCCAGCAGGATCTGCATCGGATGTCGCAGCAGGCAGGAATGGAGAAGCAACAGACTCAACCATCATATAAGAAGACTTATTTTGTACATCCTGTTTTTCAATAGCTGTAGTAATAATTCTTTGGCGTAACACGAAACCACTCACTTACACCATCAGTCAGTACACTTACAGCCTCTACTCCGGTCTCCATCGTGTATTTAGTTATTTTTGTTTGTTCTAACTTACTCATTGTCTTATTTACACAAACTAAAATAGGAAAATAGGGGTCAGTTCCAGAGAACCATGCCCATAGCAATAACCCAAAACAAGAGGTGTTCGTGTTTGGGGCAACAGTCACATCAATTGAGTTATAAGTCCAGGATATGATCCAGGGAATGTGTGGAGATTCGATATCTCGCTTAACATGAAGTGTTGTAGTTACGTTCAAAGTTGTGGCGAGGGGATCCCAGACATAGCAGATTGGCATGGCAGTCAATATGAGAAAGAGTGTCATGATATAACCGCAATTGAAGACGTGTTGTCGCTTTGACGCCATCTCGTGGTGAAGTTCTTTGTTGAATGAGAAAGGCGTTTGTCAGTTCTGTTTTGTTTTTGTGTATTGTGTGTTTTTTTTTTGTTTTTTTTGGTGAAAAAGGGCATTGTCAGCTTCTTTCAGAACCCTGGTCAACTGCCAGACATCCAAGGATTGGTCACCGGGATTATCTTCCAAAAGTGTGACTCATTTGTGGAATGATGAATGGGAAAAAGTGCATGTGACTCAATCTTCATTGAGTGAGTTCCTCCGCGGGCAGCTCGTCAGGTGGACACTGGAAACAGGCATGGTTTTCCAGTTGAATCGTCAGGTGGCTCCTGCTGGTGGGAGCGCTTGAGCAGGAGGCGGACCCGGCGGGTCTGATAGGCAAGATGTGGAACGATGTGTTCCCAGTGAACTGGACCAGATTGACCTCTCCGTCACCCCATCTGGGTGCAGGATATTTTCATTTAGTCACTTCTAAACATACATATTCACAATTCCTTCTTTTTGAAAGAGCATCTGGTAGTTTTTGTTAGTTTGGAGTTAGTAAATGTTAGTAAAGTTCTGTAGGTCCGTCCTGGGGAAAAAATTCTGTTTGTTGTGACATTCAATCAGAATCCAGCCTTTGGCTGAGTTTAATGACCTAAGCACATTCATTAATGCAACAATGAAAATCTTATAGCCAATTCAAATCTGATGAGGCCAATTTTGTCTACAGCTTATAAATAGGTTCTATTGTCTGATCAAATTTTCCTAGGAAACCCATATGATGGTATATAATGATTAATCAAATGTTTTACCATGATATTTACTGTTATAGATATGGTATGAATGTGCTTCCAGCCATAAATAAATGCAACTATCACCAGCAAGTAAAATTTTAAAATAACAAATAATAATAAATAATATATATATATATATATATATATATATATATATATATATATATATATATATAATAAATAACCAGGCCGCAATGCCGTATCTGATGATACTTTCGACCGGGCTGCATTGGAAAGTATCATCAGATACGGCATTGCGGCCTGGTACGGCAACCTGACTGTGCAGTCAAGGTCACAGATTGCCGGTCTGGTGCGGACTGCCATGAAGATCATGGGGGTCAGGAATCATCCTTCCCTACAGATGCTTTATGAGCAGTCCGTCACCAGACTGGCACAAAAAATTGTTACTGACCCGACTCACATTCTGCATCATGAGTTCCAGCTACTGCCTTCCGGCAGGAGATTCTGAGCCCCCAGAACCAGGCTGAACCGCTACAAGAACTCATTCCTGCCGACATCCATCAAATTGCTTAATAACCGACATTAACTAAGTGGTGCAATATATATATATAGGAGTGTGTGTGTATTATTTATTTTAATTATCTCTCTCTATTCTGTTGTTTTTCTTACTGTAAACTACTGCTGCACTTCTTATTTAATTTTGATTTTATCTCTTTCTATTCTGTTGTTTTTTCCTTACTGTAAACTGCAGCTGGACGGAGTCCAGGAAAAAGTTCCCCACGGGGAAAATAAAAGTATATCGTATCGTATCGTATTGTAACATCTGACCCCAGAGCTGTCACGTCCGGACCGTGAGCACCCTGGGGAGAGATCCTTCAATTGTTTCGGAAATAGAACATATTCACCTTATTTTCGCCGTCTTTGCCAAAACTTACTCTCCTCCATGGTCAAAGTCCGATCACCTTCAATTGTCCTCCTGTGAATTCATTCATTCTCACAGACTATATTATTATCACATTGAGACTAACTTATAGTTCTATATTTATTTAATTCAACATGAACTGTTTGTGTGCATATCTTCCTTCGTGACGATACACACAGACAGACTAGTAATTCCCCCATCTGATAAAAGATCAACTCAGATCATTTTCAGACCAGTATGTAAAAACTGCAGCAGCGAACAAATTGCTAGAATCTCATCCCCGTGGGATCCAATGATCACAGTGCTGTGAGCTTCATCAAAAATTAAAAAGTTAACCAGCAAATTTGCCGTAAGTGTACCACATCTGAGTCCAAATTCAGAAGCCAAAGTTATAAAAGAGAAATGGGCAAAAAATTAGAAGTCCAAATTCAACAAGCATCAAATAACGGAAAACATATTACTTAAGATTGAAATAAATTTTATCTTACCCTTATTCACATAAGCCGTTTTAACATTTCCGAAACCATACGAAATTTACCAGTATTTTCTTTTCTACTATAAAAATAGAAATATTTTAGCTAGGCCCATTAATTTTACAAAGAACCCCCGTTTTCAGCAAACCATCAGTTATTACTAAGATATCTAGTCGCCCTTCATTTGTCATTAATATTGCGGCACCCAAATGGAGTGGGGTATTCATTTTTAAAAGTTACTAGAGCCACTTTTGACAGGCCCACATCAGTTGGGTCAATACACCACAGTGCAGCAGTTTAGTTTAGTTCTTTAGTTTTAACATGTCACCATCAAGCTTGCTGTTCAGATGTCTTCCTTTGTTGATGTCGGTCCAAAAGCTGATTGTTCTAAAACAGACATGGAAGCAAACAAATCAGATTAAATCAAATAGGCATCAAGAGTTTTAGAATATAATATAGAGTGTTGCCAATTAGTTGCTTTTGTGCAGGCCAGGACAAATGGACCCAAATGTTGCTCCGTGTGCTGCGAACAGACCACCTACACGCAACTCTCAGGCGTTGTCAGCAACTGTACGAAATGCTTTACTGTATATGTCATCACCTACACCTGTCAAAAATAGAGTGCAGTGTACACAGTCAGATTACCGCATCATATGATCTGAGATCACAAACTCAAGGAGACATTCTGGGTGGAGGCGGAGTCACCATCGCAGTGATAAGTAAAGTCTGTGCGAAGCACTGCGTGTGTATTGGAGATGTCAGATTGAGAGTAGTTTGTTTTCCTTTAAATCCAACCAGCGAAATGCCATCAGTGGTGAGGGAAATTCCAGGTGGCAATGTCATAAGGAAGTTACCGTAATGTAAATCATTGGTTCCTGGAGACCTCCTTTGCATGTTAGTTCAGGGTCCAGTCATTGCGGAAACTGTCCACCAGGTGGCGCCAGAAACTGCTGCTGTCCAGCAGGCGGTGGCAGGAACTGCTGATTAGGGAGAGGCAGATATTGTTGTTGTTGTGATGACAGCGTACGTGAGCCACGTCCCCTCTGCTGGTAGTAGCCACGCCCATTTTGTTGGTAGTAGCCGCGCCCTCTTTGTTGTCGGCGGCCTCTGCTCCAGATGCCACGTGAGTGCTGTCGGCAGTCATTTGCCCAGTGGCCGGCTCGACCACATTTGAAGCAATGATTTCGATCAACAAAAGGAAGTGACTGAAACATACACAATCTCCCACAACATTAGGTGATGAAATATCAGTGGAGGGCGGAACAACAAGGTGCTCTTCTTTTTTGTCATGTGCCTCTGGCCGCGAGCGCTGTCGGCAGGTATTGGCCCAGTGTCCAGAACGGCCACAGTTGAAACAGTGATCTCGATCAATGAACGACACTGATTGAAACATAATAAAATCTGCCCCAACATTAGATGATGACATATCAGTAGAAAGCCGGAAGAAAAAAATCCTCTTTTTGTTTTTTAATTATTTAAAAAATAATAATAATAAAAAATAAAAAAATAAAAGAAAATAGAAATTCTGAAAGTTTGCAATTAAATAATTATGGGACTGCTTCGTAAGCAGGCACATATTGTTATTCTACCTAGGACAGTGGTTTATTATGGGACTGCTTCGCTGCTGCTCCGCGCTTCGCAAGCAGGCACATATTGTTATTCTACCTAGGACAGTGGTTTATTATTATGGGACTGCTTTGCGAAGCAAGCAGGCACATATTGTTATTCTACCTAGGACAGTGGTTTATTTTTCTTGTTGTTATTATTATATATTATTCCACGATTTTTCCGCTAAAATGCGGCCCGTACCGTACATCGCACCGGCACAAATGAGGTATCAAACGATGCGGCTCGATCTGACTCGCTGCGCTATTATTTTTCTAAGAATTCCCAGTTACCTTGGCGACGCTATTCCCAAAAAACTCCCAAATTAACTCCCCATTGGGAATGAATGGGAAAAAAATCACACTTCAAGCACCTTTTTCCAAGACACGCTGCGCGCGCATACGTTATCCGACCGATACGAATTTTAGCTCATTTTGTAGGAATTTGTCCCATCTTTAGCTCAGTGTCGAAATCTTTTTTAAGGAATGAAAGCCCCCCCCCCCTGTTCGGGTTCAAAGACAGTAGCTGAATTAGCTTTCTCACACACTCTGTTGGCTAATTAGCCATCCAGTGCCGGGAACCAAATAATGTATTAGAAAAAATTTCACTTCAACTCGTCACCACTGCCACAATCTTTTGTCACTAGACGTCAAATTCTCACATTTTGTAGTCACGAGTGTCTTCTTTCAGACAAACTAACTTTTATTTGGCTAAGGTGTCATTTAGTACCTTTATTTTCCCTTTAAGCGAAGAGAAATTGGACTCTCTCGCCAATCTCTTCCATGTTAATTTGGGTGTTTTTTTCCTCTTCATTTCGGATAAATCATACATTTTCAACCTGCTCTCATTTGGTCATTTTTCATCCGATTAAAAAAATTACAACATGCTCGTGTTCCCCAAACCCTTGCCGTTCTAACAAGCCATTTCTTGAATCTGTATCTTGAAGAGTTAAGTCGTGAGAGGCTTTTGTTCCAGGGGTGCGTCTGTCATACAATCTCAATGGAATGCAACCAATCTTGATGATAGTTGGATCTAGTCTTCTCTCTTTTCCCTGATTGGTTCGTTTTCTGCTTGTCTGTGCTGTGGCCAATGAGAGACGCTTTAATGACACCAATTAGAAGTTTCTCGAGAACCTACTCCTCCCATTTCATCTCGTCTGAGGTAAGTTGCAAGGCAATTGTTTGTAGTCTGGTGAATAATGCTAAATAAGTGTGATTTTGCAAGTTTTCCCCATCCTAAACTACATCACGTTAATACTGGCGATGTATTGAAACGTATTTGATGTGTTTGAACGTTATGTTGCTGTTTTAACAAGATTGGAAAAGTTAAGTGCTAGAGATGGTAGCCTACATGCTAGCTGCACCTGCTAGCGCTAGCAAAGAGCTAGCAGATGTTACATTAAAGTTTTAATGTGCAGTAAAAAAAAACTAAGAAAAGTTTGAGTAGGCTCTAAATCTCAATTGTGTACATCTCTCGTTGCTACAATATACAGTAAGGCTTTTGTCTCGTCTGTCGTCGACGTGGGGGGGGGGGGGGGTTGAGTGGCGTGTCGACGGTGTAGCGAAGCGGCGCCAATGAGGGATTTCGGAGAACATGCTCGTGTTCCCCAAACCCTTGCCGTTCTAACGAGCCCTTTCTTGAATCTGTATCTTCAACCGTTAAGTCGTGAGAGGCTTTTGTACAAGGGGTGCTTCTCTCATGCGATCTCAATGCAATGTGGGTGCGTGACGTCACTTCAACTCGTCACCATGGCAACGATCTTTTGTCACTAGACGTCAAATTCTCACATTTTGTAGTCACGAGTGTCTTCTTTCAGACAAACTAACTTTTATTTGGCTAAGGTGTCATTTAGTACCTTTATTTTCACCTTAAGCAAGAGAAGTCGGACTAATTCGCCTGTCTTGTACATGTTAATTTCAGGCGCCTTCCTCTCTCCATTTCTGATAAATCATAAGTTTTCAACCTGCTCTCATTTGGTCATTTTTTATCCGATTAAGAAAATGAGAACATGCTCGTGTTCCCCAAACCCTTGCCGTTCTAACGAGCCATTTCTTGAATCTGTATCTTCAACCGTTAAGTCGTGAGAGGCTTTTGTACAAGGGGTGCTTCTCTCATGCGATCTCAATGCAATGTGGGGCGCGTGACGGCTCCAAGTCAAAAATGTATGTGCTCTTAAAGTGACAGTGACATATTTTTAGATTATGGTTAACTTCCACATTTCTTGACCGATTCCAGTCATTTAAATTTTAAACTGTTCAGCTCATTTACATTTTTTTAAATACATGTTCAGGGACAGTGAGATACTTTTAGTTGATGTTGATTATGGTTAACTTCCACATTTCTTGAGCGATTCCAGTGGTTTAAATTTTAAACTGTTCAGCTCATTACCAAAGAGTCAGCAGTCCCATTCAAAATTTCCGCGGGAATTTTTCTAGTTGGTGTTATTATTATATTGTCGTCCACGATTTTTCCGCTAAAATGCGGCCCGTACCGTAGATCGCACCGGCACAAATGAGGTATCAAACGATGCGGCTCGATCTGACTCGCTGCGCTATTATTTTTCTAAGAATTCCCAGTTACCATGGCGACGCTATTCCCAAAAAACTCCCAAATTAACTCCCCATTGGGAATGAATGGGAAAAGGGAAGAGAAAATCACACATCAAGCACCTTTTTCCAAGACACGCTGCGCGCGCATACGTTATCTGACCGATACGAATTTTAGCTCATTTTAGGAATTTTTCCCATCTTTAGCTCAGTGTCGAAATCTTTTTTAAGGAATGAAAGCTCCCCCCCCCCCCTGTGCGGGTTCAAAGACAGTGACTGAATTAGCTTTCTCACACACTCTGTTGGCTAATTAGCCATCCAGTGCCGGGAACCAAATAATGTATTTGAAAAAATTTCACTTCAACTCGTCACCATGGCCACAATCTTTTCTCACTAGACGTCAAATTCTCACATTTTGTAGTCACGAGTGTCTTCTTTCAGACAAACTAACTTTCATTTGGCTAAGGTGTCATTTAGTACCTTTATTTTCCCTTTAAGATCGGACAAGTCGGACCAGCTCGCCTATCTCTGCCATGTTAATTTCAGGCGCCTTCCTCTCTCCATTTCTGATAAATCATAAGTTTTCAACCTGCTCTCATTTGGTCATTTTTGATCCGATTAAAAAAATGAGAACATGCTCGTGTTCCCCAAACCCTTGTCGTTCTAACGAGCCATTTCTTGAATCTGTATCTTGAAGAGTTAAGTCGTGGGAGGCTCTTCTTTGAGGTGTGCGTCTCTCATTCAATCTCAATGCAATGTGGGTGCGTGACGTCACTTCAACTCGTCACCATGGCCACAATCTTTGCTCACTAGACATCAAATTCTCACATTTTGTAGTCACGAGTGTCTTCTTTCAGACAAACTAACTTTTATTTGGCTAAGGTGTCATTTAGTACCTTTATTTTCACCTTAAGCAAGAGAAGTCGGACTAATTCGCCTGTCTTTTAAAGTTAATTTCAGGCGCCTTCCTCTCTCCATTTCTGATAAATCATAAGTTTTCAACCTGCTCTCATTTGGTCATTTTTTATCCGATTAAGAAAATGAGAACATGCTCGTGTTCCCCAAACCCTTGCCGTTCTAACGAGTCATTTCTTGAATCTGTATCTTCAACCGTTAAGTCGTGAGAGGCTTTTGTTGAAGGGGTGCTTCTCTCATGCAATCTCAATGGAATGTGGGGCGCGTGACGGCTCCAAGTCAAAAATGGATGTGCGCTCTTAAAGTGACAGTGACATATTTTTAGATTATGGTTAACTTCCACATTTCTTGAGTGATTCCAGTCATTTAAATTTTAAATTTTAAACACTCTGCCCACTCAGGGGGGGCGGCCATTTTGGCCAATTAATTAGGTACACCAAGGTGGGCGGAGGCCATCTTGGCCAATTAATTAGGTACACCCAGGATTCTCGCCACTACGCTCGCCCAGGGCGGTGGCCATCTTGGCCAATTAATTAGGTACACCCAGGATTCTTGCCACTACGCTCGCTCAGGGCGGGGCCATCTTGGCCAATTTATTAGGTACACCCAGGATTCCCGCCACTCCGCTCGCCCAGGGCGGCGGCCATTTTAGCCAATTAATTAGGTGTGCACCTAATTAATCCCCACTCTGCCCACCCAGGGCGGCGGCCATCTTGGCCAATTAATTAGGTACGGCAAGGACTCTCTCCCCCTTGCCCACCCGGGTCGGCGGCCATCTTGGCCAATTTATTAGGTACGCCCAGGATTCTCGCCACTCCGCTCGCCCAGGGCGGCGGCCATTTTAGCCAATTAATTAGGTACACCCTGGATTACCGCCTTTCTGTCCACTCAGGGCGGCGGCCATCTTGGCCAATTAATTAGGTACGGCAAGGACTCTCTCCCCCTCGCCCACCCGGGTCGGCGGCCATCTTAGCCAATTGACTACTACTAAAATTACTACAAGTACTACTAATCCTACTACTTCTGTTTGTACTTGCTTACTACTTACTACTATACTACTACTACTATGTCTACAAGTACTACATACATGCGTGTTTCCACCTTGCAAGAGACAGCAATTCCACATTTCTTGAGCGATTCCAGTGGTTTAAATTTTAAACTGTTCAGCTCATTACCAAAGAGTCAGCAGTCCCATTCAAAATTTCCGCGGGAATTTTTCTAGTTATGGGACTGCTTGCGGAGCAAGCAGGCACATATTGTTATTCTACCTAGGACAGTGGTTTATTTTTGTTGTTAATATTATTATTATATATTATTCCAGCGATTTTTCCGCTAAAATGCAGCCCGTACCGTACATCGCACCGGCACAAATGAGGTATCAAACGATGCGGCTCGATCTGACTCGCTGCGCTATTATTTTTCTAAGAATTCCCAGTTACCTTGGCGACGCTATTCCCAAAAAACTCCCAAATTAACTCCCCATTGGGAATGAATGGGAAAAAAATCACACTTCAAGCACCTTTTTCCAAGACACGCTGCGCGCGCATACGTTATCCGACCGATACGAATTTTAGCGCATTTTGTAGGAATTTGTCCCATCTTTAGCTCAGTGTCGAAATCTTTTTTAAGGAATGAAAGCCCCCCCCCCTGTTCGGGTTCAAAGACAGTGGCTGAATTAGCTTTCTCACACACTCTGTTGGCTAATTAGCCATCCAGTGCCGGGAACCAAATAATGTATTAGAAAAAATTTCACTTCAACTCGTCACCACTGCCACAATCTTTTGTCACTAGACGTCAAATTCTCACATTTTGTAGTCACGAGTGTCTTCTTTCAGACAAACTAACTTTTATTTGGTTAAGGTGTCATTTAGTACCTTTATTTTCCCTTTAAGCGAGTAGAAGTTGGACTCTCTCGCCTATCTCTCCCATGTTAATTTGGGCGACTTCTTCCTCTTCATTTCGAATAAATCATAAGTTTTCAACCTGCTCTCATTTGGTCATTTTTCATCCGATTAAAAAAATGAGAACATGCTCGTGTTCCCCAAACCCTTGCCGTTCTAACGAGCCCTTTCTTGAATCTGTATCTTCAACCGTTAAGTCGCGAGAGGCTTTTGTTGAAGGGGTGCTTCTCTCATTCTATCTCAATGCAATGTGGGTGCGTGACGTCACTTCAACTCGTCACCATGGCAACGATCTTTTGTCACTAGACGTCAAATTCTCACATTTTGTAGTCACGAGTGTCTTCTTTCAGACAAACTAACTTTTATTTGACTAAGGTGTCATTTAGTACCTTTATTTTCACCTTAAGCAAGAGAAGTCGGACTAATTCGCCTGTCTTGTACATGTTAATTTCAGGCGCCTTCCTCTCTCCATTTCTGATAAATCATAAGTTTTCAACCTGCTCTCATTTGGTCATTTTTTATCCGATTAAGAAAATGAGAACATGCTCGTGTTCCCCAAACCCTTGCCGTTCTAACGAGCCATTTCTTGAATCTGTATCTTCAACCGTTAAGTCGTGAGAGGCTTTTGTACAAGGGGTGCTTCTCTCATGCGATCTCAATGGAATGTGGGGCGCGTGACGTCTCCAAGTCAAAAATGTATGTGCTCTTAAAGTGACAGTGACATATTTTTAGATTATGGTTAACTTCCACATTTCTTGACCGATTCCAGTCATTTAAATTTTAAAATGTTCAGCTCATTTACATTTTTTAAAATACTTTTTCAGGGACAGTGAGATACTTTTAGTTGATGTTGATTATGGTTAACTTCCACATTTCTTGAGCGATTCCAGTGGTTTAAATTTTAAACTGTTCAGCTCATTACCAAAGAGTCAGCAGTCCCATTCAAAATTTCCGCGGGAATTTTTCTAGTTCTTATATTATCTTCCACCGATTTTTCCGCTAAAATGCGGCCCGTACCGTAGATCGCACCGGGACAAATGAGGTATCAAACGATGCGGCTCGATTGGACTCGGTGCGGCATTATTTTTCTAGGAATTCCCACTTACCATGGCGACGCAATACCCCAAAAACTACCCCAAAAAGTGCCATAGGAATGAATGGGAAATGGAAAGAAAAAATCACACATCAAGCACCTTTTTCCAAGACACGCTGCGCACGCATACGTTATCCGACCGATACGAATTTTAGCTCATTTTGTAAGAATTTTTCCCATCTTTAGCTCAGTGTCAAAATCTTTTTTAAGGAATGAAAGCTCTCCCCCCTGTGCGGGTTCAAAGACAGTGAGTGAATTAGCTTTCTCACACACTCTGTTGGCTAATTAGCCTAACAGTGCCGGGAACAAAATAATCTAACAAATTGAAAACATTTCACTTCAACTCGTCACCATGGCCACAATCTTTTCTCACTAGACGTCAAATTCTCACATTTTGTAGTCACGAGTGTCTTCTTTCAGACAAACTAACTTTTATTTGGCTAAGGTGTCATTTAGTACCTTTATTTTCCCTTTAAGCGAGTAGAAGTTGGACTCTCTCGCCTATCTCGCCCATGTTAATTTGGGCGACTTTTTCCTCTTTATTTCGGATAAATCATAAGTTTTCAACCTGCTCCCATTTGGTCATTTTTCATCCGATTAAAAAAAATGAGAACATGCTCGTGTTCCCCAAACCCTTGCCGTTCTAACGAGCTATTTCTTGAATCTGTATCTTGAAGAGTTAAGTCGTGGGAGGCTCTTCTTTGAGGTGTGCGTCTCTCATTCAATCTCACTGGAATGTGGGGCGCGTGACTGCTCCAAGTCAAAAATGGGTATGAGTTCTTAAAGAGACAGTGACATATTTTTAGATTATGGTTAACTTCCACATTTCTTGACCGATTCCAGTCATTTAAATTTTTAACTGTTCAGCTCATTTACATTTTTTTAATAGATGTTCAGGGACAGTGAGATACTTTAAGTTGATGTTGATTATGGTTAACTTCCACATTTCTTGACCGATTCCAGTCGTTTACATTTTAAACTGTTCAGCTCATTACCAAAGAGTCAGCAGTCCCATTCAAAATTTCCGCGGGAATTTTTCTAGTTGCTAATTATAATTCAGTATTATATTTTACAGTATTTAATTTGATATCTTTTGCATACCTTCGTAAATAATATTTAAGATGAGATAGGACAGCTTGCTCTAAAAACTTACGAATATAGTACAGTCAGTTGGCAAGTGTCCAGTTTTAAATGAATATTCCATAAGAGCACGGTCACTGAAGGCCGCAGCCTCCTTGTCAGCTTTTGGTTAAACATCAAGTCAGATATGACACTTTCCGGGATTGGGAGCAATCCATAGCAAGTAGTGTTTCTGTACTTTCGTATTTGTCGACCTTAGATTATTTTTAATTACATATCACCTCAAATTATGTTAAAAATGTGACAGCTCCCAGTTGGCGCCCTCATGGGAAGTTCTGTCCAGTCTCAGGGACTTGCACGCAAAATGGCCGACTTCAAATTCTGAAATGGGACTCAGAGACAGAACAAAGGTTAAATCATTTTCACACCTACGAATGAGTCATCATAGATGCAGGGGAAAAATAAAAAATGAAATTTTTTTTTCAATTAAAAAAGAAATAATAATTACTACTCAATATTCAACTATAAAAAGCAGACCTAATTAAAAATAATATAGATAGTGGTCTGTAGTTAAATTACAAGTTACTCCCCCATTCCCCACAGGCCCGTCTTTAAACCAGCATGGGGGGAAAGGCTTTAAAAATTGTCTTTTATATTTCATAAAAAATTCTGTTCCTCTCCATTGTCATCACTGAGGAGAAAAAACACAAAAACTGCCCTTCTACTTCCACACTCCCCCAGGACATTACGCAATCCACTTTTCCATTGTCAGGGTCACACAAACATTCAACAAATATTCCACATACACATCTCTCATCCAATCTCTCTCCCAGTTCCCAATGCAATTATTCAACAATTGTTCCTCAACTTCTCAACCTAATGAAGGCACATACAAACGCTACAATCACACAATTTACCCTAGTCATTTTATAACAAATGTTCCCTTCAATTCACACACCTTCCTCAAATGCTGCTCACACACGCACGCACACACATAACTTCACCCCATAAAAGCACACATATCAGATAAGGCAGCTTCCTCTAAACATCTTCAATTTAATAGCTGTTCGACAATACATTAGAAGCTTCATTAGTCATATCATGTTGTCGTTGTCTAATCAATTTATCCCGTTCAGCCTTTACTAAACAGTTTTATTACGTAAATTTGTCGTCTACAGCTGTTTTTATTTTCGAAGCGAGAAAAAAATAAATAGAACGCTATTTACTTAGTTATCACAGCCATCCGAGCGATCTTTACAGAACCACCCAAAGTCAACATTTCAGCATTAATCATCATTTAATACACTTTTCTTACAGTTACGTCCAGCTTTTTCCTCTATTTAAAGAAAATACATATATCTCTAACACTTTTGTAACCAGCGATCGGCGTTTACGTACACATACAACTTAAACTGCTGTCATCAAAGACATCAAGCAAACCACAGATCTTATCGGAGAGAACCAACCTTTTCCACAATAAATCTTCATCCAGTCGTTCAATAATAAATACATTTCACGTCATTGTTTGACGGCCAACGGCCGATTACAAACCCCGGAAGCGCTTTCAACTCGTTCAGCGGAAGTACTATCAGGTCAAACTATTCGGTGTCACGGTCAAAAGCGCCCCCGTAACTTATATTAAACATTAACCTGCTTAGTTATTATTATATTAAAGTTATATAAATATGTATTAAGTCAGTGACGTCTCACTTGTAGTACCATAAAATTAGTCGACAAAAGATCGCTTCCGCGACAAAACAATAAATATCCGGATATCTTTTCCTTTCAGCTGAACAAATTTATTCAAGGTTTTTAACAGCAAATCATCCAAGAATCTCTCGATTGCCTTAACAAACTGTTTTCCCGCAGCTGAACAAACCTATTCAAAGATTTTAACGGCAAATCATCCAAGAATCTCTCGATTGCCTTAACAAAGTGTTTTCCCCGTGCTGAAAAACTTATTCAAGGATCTCCCGGTTCCTTAACAGCGGCGTAAATCCGCTGTGTCAACCTGTAACTCTTAGTATCAAATTTATAACAGTGGCGTACGTACGCTGTGTCAACTTGTACCTTTTAATATCAAATTTATCCAAGAATCTCCCGATTTCTTAACAGCGGCGTAAATCCGCTGCGTCAACCTGTTTTTCCCTTTTAGCGCAACATCCCTTTCAGCGCAACAAACTTATCCAAAAATCTTTAAATACCGAATCATTCAAGGATCTCTCGATTGCTTTTAACTCTTTCACTGCCAGACGTTTTCAGAAACGGGTTGTCCCCACTGCCAGCCGATTTAAGCATTTTGAGTGATTTTTCAAGGTCCACAGAAAATGTTGTGTTTGGACTATGGAAACACACATACAACCAAATGAAAGATTGGACTCTCAGCTTTCATCAGAAAAAAAAAGTTTGTTTCTACCTTATTCCGTTCTTCAGTAATCAACAATAGAAAATGGTTACTTTCACCGAAATTCTCTCTTTTGAAACAAAAAACGGAGAAAAAGAGCTTTTTGTGAAACGATGTTATTTCATGCACTCTAGTGAATTGTACACTTCTTTTTGTCCATGAATGATGCCACAAACACCTAAATAGTGCTTTACTTCTGTAAAACGCTTTCACCAACAATGAGAAAGTGTTTTTTGATTGCAAAATACGTTTATTTCCATTCAACAGTGTAACAATTTGACAAAACAATTTCGCAAACTATTTACAAATGTGTGCAACTGTGGTACTACTTACAATTATGTGGATGTTTCAAATACAGTTTTTCTTTTTGTAACGCTCTCCTGCGTGCAAGGAGACGCCGCTGGACTCGCACAACAGTTTACTTTCACTTTCACATTGGTCCGTTTTGCGTGCAAACGTTACACTTTCTTGACGGCCTTTTTTTCCGGGGAATAAAAAGCAAGTAGCAGACTGTACACACTTCCTCCGATGAATATGCATTGGACTCGGGGCACTCTCCGTCGTCCGATCGAACGTCCGCCTGTGCGTGCTCGGTTGCGCTCCGCGTTACGACACCGTCATAGCCGTCGCGTCAGCGGTTCCAATTTCGCCGTCAAGCTCGGATTCACCTTCATCATCATCGAGGATGATCACCGTCGTCATCAATGTACTATTTTAGCGTTGGTCGATGCCTTTCGTCTTGTAAGTGTAGAGCTGCTTGCAAACGCTCGCCATTGCCCGTTCCCTCCTCCATCTAGCTCCATCTAACGTCTTCTACTGCCGCGTCAATGCTTTCCAACCACGGAGTCACCCTCATCTTCATCATCTATGATGATCATCGTCGTCAACAATGTGCTTTTTCAGCGATGCTTTTGGTCTTTGAAAAAAACGTCTCGGGTGTGAGCTCCTCGCGACCGGCCGCCATTTTTCCTTTGTCTTCCATTCTCATCTCCTGCTCGACGCTCTAGCTCCGCCTCTACTGACGCCCACCCGATCTTGTCAAAAGAGAGTCATCGCTGCCCTCTAGGGGCCAAAAATAGTCATTAGGCACAACAGACAGACTTGAAACTTTCACCAGACATGCGGAAGGGTTTCCTCTACCCGTTTCAAAAAAAAAAAAAAATCATTGGATGACGTCTTTTGACGTCATTGGCAGTGAAGCGTAGGTTTTTACTTGACGTCTTTAAACGTCAGTGGCAGTGAAAGAGTTAACAACCTGTTTCCCCGCAATTGCGCATAAACTATCGTGACGGCATTTCCGTAAACAATGCTCTCGTCACCACGTAGGTGTATAGTTCAAACACCGTAATAAAATCCGAAATCAGGGACTTTGCGTCCAACAAAACGACTTCAAAATTTTACCAATACCTGTTCACATAGATCTCATCTCCAATGTAGTAATTTTACAAGACGAATACCAGCTGCAGCGCTTCCAAACAGACAGAATTCTTTAAACGTGGATAAATGTCCACTTACCGTAATTAATTTGGCCTGGAATTCTATCCGTCCGTGAACGTCACAGCCCGTAAAACGTCGTTCGTTCGTTCGGGGTCACCATTTGAAGGATTATAATAAGTTTTGTAATCTTTTGCGTGTTCAAATAAATCAAAGATGAGATTCCTGTGAAAAGGGTCCTTGCAAGGAGAATTTATTAGAGATCTCTGGTCACACAATTGCATATCACCCAAGCAGTGTCATCCAAGAATGCGTGTTCCTCCCCCCAGGAGACACAGCCCTTTTATTACAATCAGAGTTTGTACAGAAAAACGCCTCTCTCCTCCCATCAAATACGAAAATCAGATTTCATTCTCACAATATGCTAGGTTGATCTTTCACATTTAGACAAAACAGATTTCATTCTCACAATATGCTAGGTTGAACTTGAATTTTCACAAACAGGACTATCAGGGAATTTAGACAAAACAAGATAACAGATAGGTTAAGGTCGAGTTATATTGAATTTGACATTATTACACCGGTGTAGATGTGCATCTACACATCTATAACTAAATTCAAAATGGTTAAAATATAAAATAAAGAATTAAAAATGTAAACAATGTTAACACTACGAAAAGCGCCTAATTGAAGTGAACGTGGCCAAGAGACATGTAACCACAAATTAGCATTGCTGTATCTATATTTTTTACCGATTTGCTCATTGTTTCTGTTAGACCAGAATAAAGTCATAAAAGAACAAAAATGTATAAATCTTTTTTTGTGACAAGAAAGTATCCTTTCCAATTTAGTCTATCAGAGAAAAATGTAGAAATAACTGGAAGCTCAGGATCGCCATGACATTATGTTCTTTAGAAGTGTATGTAAACTTTTGATCACCACTGTACATCATCACATGTAAGTGCTGTGTTGTGCAAAAAAGATTGGGCACCGGACCACTGCTCAGAGAACTGTGCTAAAACAGCTGAAGCTGCCATGTAGATAAACTCACACGGTTGCGAAGGTCCACACCAACATTGTAACTCAAATACACTAAATAAGAATCTAATGTCTTATTTTAATAAAGCAGTAAATTGTAATGCCACTTGAGTAGCCCTGGTATAGGTTGTTCTAAAAAAAATAATTTAAAAACTGGTTGAAAACATTTATAATCAGTCACATCAAAATGCTGTTGCCTTTTTGTTAAATAGCTCCTCATCCAGTTCAAATGTACTGTCCCTATCCCATTCTTCTTCTTCTTCTTTTCCTTTCGGGTTTTTCCTTGAGGGGTCGCCACAGCAAATCAGTTGCCTCCATCTAACCGTCCTTTGCATCCTCTGCTCTCACACCAACTACCTTAATGTCCTCTTTAACTAAATCCATAAACATCTTCTTTGGTCTTCCTCTAGACCTCCTTCCTGGCATTTGGAAACTCCATCCTTCTGCCAATATACTGACTATTTCTCTTCTGGACATGTCCAAACCATCTCAGTCTGGCCTCTCTGACTTTATCTCCAAAGCCTCTAACATGTCGCTCTGGTGTACTCATTCCTGTTTCTATCTTCATTCCCCTCCTTTCGAGGGCAAACCTCCATGCCTCTAGCTTCTCCTCCACCTGTTCCCTGCTCCCACTACAGGTCACAATGTCATCCTGGCCATTACTATAGCGAACAAGAAGGGGCACAGAGCTAATCCCTGATGTAGTCCCACTTCCACTTTAAACTCCTCCGTCACACCTACAGCACACCTCACCACTGTCTTACAGTCCTCATACATGTCCTGCAGCACTTGAACATACTTCTCTGCCACTCCAGACTTCCTCATACAAAACCAGAGTTACTCTCTGGGTACCCTGTCATAAGCTTTCTCCAGATCTACAAAGACACAATGCAGCACCTTCTGACCTCTTTACTTCTCTTTCAACATCCTCAAAGCAAATACTACATCCGTGGTACTCTTTTTTGGCATGAAACCATACTGCTGCTCACAAATGTTCACCTCTGCCCTCATTCTAGCTTCAACTACTCTTTTCCCATAGCTTAATTGTGCGGCTCATCAGCTGTATTCCTCTGTAGTTGCCACAACTCTGTACATCTCCCTTGTTCTTAAAAATGGGCACCAGCACATTTCTCCCCCATTCCTCAGGCATCTTCTCACTATCTAAGATCCTGTTGAACAACCCAGTCAGAAATTCTACTGCTACCTCTTCTAGACACTTCCATACCTCCACAGGTGTATCATCAGGACCAAGTGCCTTTCCACTCTTCATCCTCTTTAATGCCCTTCTCACTTAATCCTTACTAATCTTTGCTACTTCCTGGTCCATAACAGTCACGTCTTCTACTCTTCATTCTCTCTCATTTTCCTCATTCATCAACTCTTCAAAGTACTCTTTCCATATTCCGATCAGACTACTGGCATCTGTCAACACACTTCCATCCCTATCCTTTATTACCCTAACCTGCTGCACGTCCTTTCCATCTCTGTCTCTTTGCCTTGCCAACCTGTATAGATCAGTCTCTCCCTCCTTACTGTCCAACCTAGCATACAAGTCATCATAAGCCCCTTGTTTGGCCTTTGCCACATCTACGTACTTTCACCTTACGCCGCATTTCCCTGTAGTCCTGTCTACTTTCTTCAGTCCTCTCAGTGTCCCACTTCTTCTTAGCTAACCTCTTTCTCTGTATCCACTTCTGCACCTCCTCATTCCACCACCAAGTCTCCTTATCTCATTTCCTTCCAGATGACACACCAAGGACTGTCCTACCTGTCTCCCGAATCACGTTTGCTGTAGTTGTCCAGTCATCTGGAAGCACCTCCTGACCATCCAGAGCCTGTCTCAACTCCTTCCTGAAAGTCATACAAGACTCTTCCTTTTTCAGCTTCCACCATTTCATCATCTGCTCTGTATTTGCCGTCTTTGTCTTCCTCACCGCCATAGTCATCCTACACACTACCATCCTATGCTGTCTGGCTACACACTCACCTACCACTACTTTGCAGTCGCTGATCTCCTTCAGATTGCACCGTTTATACAAGATGTAGTCTACCTGTGTACTCCTCCCTCCTCTCTTGTAGGTCACCCTATGTTCCTGCCTCTTTTGGAAGAAAGTATTCACAACAGCCATTTCCATTCTTTTTGCAAAGTCAACCACCATCTGTCCTTCTGCGTTCCTCTCCTGGATACCAAACTTGCCCATCACCTCCTCATCACCTCTGTTTCCTGCGCAAATTATTGTGTATGGAGTCCATAATGGTTTTGATGAGTTCTGTCAAAGCAAGCTAAATTGACCGTTTTTTTTTCTAAATCCATACTGACTATCGTAGAGTAATTTATGCTTATCTATGAATTAATCTAATCTATTATTTACTTCTTCTTTTTTTTTCAAAATTTTGGAGAACTGTCGTAGCAACAAGACAGGCCTTTAATTTGTGAAGCTGTGTGTTGTCAACAGTTTTGTATATTGGTATGAATTTTGCAATCTTCATTTTGTTTGGAAATTGGCCAGTTTGGAATAATAAATTACAAATGAATATTAGTGGTTTGGACATCCCCAGAAATACTACCTTCACAGTTTTCATATCCACTGACTTGTTCACAATCCATAGAGGTTTTGTTTTTAAATATATTAATTAATTTATTTGTTTATTATTAATTTATTCAATGATTTTTTTTCTTAAACAGTTTTAACATCATTGAACTTTAATTCCTTTCAATTCTCTTAATTCCTACCCTACTATTAATTTCAGCATTGTGGATATTTTTTGATGATTTGGTCCAAGTATTTATTGCATTTGTCAACATCATCATTCATATTATTAATATTTATATAATTTTCTATAAATAGGGCGAATGGGGTGGCTTTCTAGAGCCCGCATTTATCACGATTATATCCCAGATAGTTTTAGTATTTTTTTTTTCTAGTGATTTAGTATAATATTGTTTTTTACACATCCTCATAATACTAGTTAACTTATTTTAGTTAACTAGTATTAGGTAAAAAATTTCCTGTATAATATTTTTATGTATTTGCAAGCGTTTATCAGTCCTTTTGACCGCCATTGTATTCCTCTTTATTTGACCTTATTTTATATTGTTTAACATTATATTTGTCATAAATAGGTCTAAATATTCTTAGAAAATCCTCATAAGCTGTATTAGTATATTTTTCCTTGTATACTAAATTCCAGTCCTGTGTCAGTAAATTAAGTAATTCATCTGTTGCCTCTTCTGTTCTAACACGATTATTATTATTTTATTCTCTTGTCTGGTTTCATTAAATTTGCAGTCATATATTGTAAATACTGGCAAATGGACATCATTAATTAATATTCCACTTGTAATGTTATTACACTTTTATGTGTCAATTAGGGTTGCACAATGAGAAGTAATCCTGTTAGAAGACAATAGATTGTATGAATGAATTCTTCTGTAGTTTTATGCTTATTCAATGTTATAGTCACCACATATGGACATATTTTTTTTTCCTTAAGGCCATGTATTTTTTTTCTATCCAGTTTCTAAAAGTTTTTTATATTACAAGCAGGTGTTTAATATATGCATATGCATACATTTTTCTTTTTATACATAATTATTTCAACTGACACATTCTAATTTCAACCACCTAAATCTTTTATCAATAAACAATGCCACCCCACCTCCAATGTTATTTTCTCTGTTGACACAAACCATTTCATAACCTTCAATTACAAAGTTCATACCTTGTTCCTCAGTCAGTTCCTGACAGCAAGCATCAAGAAACCCTGGGCTTCCAAGGCCCCCAGGTAATGCCACGACACATCAAGGCAGTGATTAAGGCAAAGGGATTCCCAACCAACTACTGAAGATTGACATATCGATTTGAAAATACCATCCATCCATCCTTTTTCCCCCCATGCAAAACACTGGGAAGTGTACATGGTGATTTCTTCTCAGTAGGCTATTGTAATTTTTTTTGACATCCTGTTTTCGTGTGTTTTATGAACTGGAAAACCAAACAATGTAAAGATAAACAAATAAGTACTTAAATTCACTTAAATTGTGGGCCCTGGATCTATAATCTATGGAAGTTTTACTTTTTGAATGGGATTATGGAAATTATTCAACTTTTCGAGGATATTTGAATTTTCTGACCAGCAATTGTCCCTATTACAAAAACCCACATTAACACAATTTAAGAGAAATCGGAAACTAATACGCCTCCAAATCTTTTCACTGGAAATACGTCATGAGCTGCTGTACATATAGTCCATAAAATGTATGTCATAAGAATATGAGTGTGTTCTTTCCATGCATACTAAATATGTGTCGTTAACTGTAAGTCAAAGTTATGGTAACAAAGGGGTTTCAACTTAAAGTGTTCCAGATTTTGAATTCTTCTTCCCTGTTTTGTATAATTTGGATGTAGCTACAGAGGCCAGGACAGTCTGCTTTTTCCTTGACCCCATGCTTTTTATGATTCGTTAAAATTGTAATACTGCCTGGCGCCTCAACAAGTTGATTCCCGATGAGAACACCAGGGATTGCAATTTTTCTGTTGCAATGAGTTGGTGGCTAATTGCCAGACATGCAGTGGTGAATCGCTGACTGTACAGTAATTTGTTTAAGATTATCCGCTCTCTCGTGTTTGGTCTGGTCGCTTGTTGTGTGGTGGACCTTAAGACCATATCTCACCAAGCGGTGCAGGCTTGAGAGGGTTAACATGTTCAAAAATTCTCAGTGAGAAGAAAAGGGGTTTGAGAGCATAAAGAGGGTTTGTGAGAGTGGGGCAAGAGGCTTTGCAATACTGAAAGAAGCCGACGCTACCTTCGCAGACCCTCCCAAGCCTATGCTGCTCAGTGAGATACGAGCTTTAATGTCATTATGTTAGAATTGCAAAAGTGACTACTTAACTACCATTGAACCAGGAAATGTGTTCTTAGTTATTATAAATAATACTTTTACCATCACTCTTAATAAGACATTGTTTTGTTTTTCCAGGGTGATAAAAACGCAGGATCCAGCCAACTTGTCCTTGCTGAGCTTTGGTGAGGTGTTTGCACTCCTTTTTGACAACCATTTCCTCTATGTGATGGATCTCAGGACAGAGGCAATTTCAGGCCGCTGGCCTCTACCACCATACAGGAAATCTAAACGGGGATCCAGTTTCCTTGCTGGTGTGACATCTTGGCTCAATGGCTTGGATGGGGACAATGACTCTGGACTGGTGTTTGCAACAAGCATGCCAGACCACAGCATTCACTTAGTACTATGGAAGGAAAATGGCTAAAGGGCATCAAACCTGATATTAACATGATGTGAAGCACCATCTTGTGTCACACACGAACATAAAGGAATATGGCTTAATTAAGGATTTTGCTTTTATCATTTCCATCTAATCCTGCAGCAATCCTGTGCTGAAGAAGTACAATAAACAAAGACGGATTGTTTTGTTTTTGTCAAATCAGAAAATATAAAATCACTCCTGATGTAGTGAAAGACTGAAATGTTTGAGTTCAAAATAAACAACTGCACACACTATTTTATATCAAATGTAATATATGTTTGTGTTGAATTGAACAATGAAGAAACCTTAACTGTAACTATACACTGAAAACATTTGGCTAAGAAATCAAAATATGAACTTGAGATATTCAACATTTTATTTCCAGGTATATGGATATGGTATATGGATCAGATACATAACTTTGATCTTACTTTTTCTTTTAATCAACCTTTTTTTCATGTGAGCACGTATTAGAATATTTGACTGACAAGTGTGTCGCAAAGTGTTTCCTAACACATTGGTTATTCAAACTAAGGTACTGCTTATAAAAAACCCTTGGGGCCTGACCGGGCACAGCCTGAAAAGGCAACGTGGGTCCCCCTTCCCATGGGCTCACCACCTAGGGAGGGGCCAAAGGGGTCAAGTGCGCATTGAGCTGGGCGGCAGCCAAAGGCGGGGGGCTTGGTGGTCTGACCCCCGGCTAATCAAGCTAGCTCTGGGGACATGGATTGTCACCTCTCTGGCAGAGAAAAGAAGCCCAAGCTGGTGTGCGAGGCTGAGAAGTTCCGACTAGATATAGTCGGACATGCCCCCACACACAGCTTGGGTTCTGGTACCAATCCACTCGAGAGGAGTTGGACTCTCTTCCACTCTGGATTTGCTCACGGTGAGAGGCGCACAGCAGGTGTGGGCATACTTATTGCTCCCCAGCTTGGCGCCTGTACGTTGGGGTTTACCCCGATAGGCGAGAGGGTAGCCTCCCTCCGCCTTTGGGACGGGTCCTGACAGCAGTTCTGGGTACCCACCCTTTTGGGAGGGTGTGCTGGAGAGCGCTCCCTCTGGGGACTACCTCGTTCTGCTGGGGAACTTCAGCGCTCACATGGACAATGACGGTGAGACCTGCAGGGGCGTGATTGGGAGGAAGAACTCCACCCGATCAGAGTAGTGTTCTGTTTTGGGACTTTCGTGCTCATCATGGATTGTTCATAACAAACACCATGTTCAAACATAAGGGTGTCCATTTGTGCTCTTGGCACCAGGACACTCTTGACCACAGTTCGATGATCAACTTTGTAGTCGTGTCATCGGATTTTCTGCCGCATGTTTTGGACACTCGGGTGAAGAGAGGGGCGGAGCTGTCAACTGATCACCACCTGGTGGTGCGTTGGCTCCGATGGCGGATTGAAGATGCCGGTCCGACCTGGTGGACCCAAACGTATTGTGAGGATCTGCTGGAAACGTCTGGCAGAATCCCAACAGAAAGTTTCAACACCCACCTCCAGCAGAACTTTTCCCTTGTCCCGAGGGAGGCTGGGGACATTGAGATCCGCCCGGAGTTCCGCGCCTCCATTGTTGAGGCGGCCGATCAGAGCTGTGGCCGAAAGGTGGTCGTTGCCCGTTGTGGTGGCAATCCCGAACCTGCTGGTATACACCAGCGGTAAGGGATGCTGTCAACCTGAAGAAGGAGTCCTATCGGGCCTTTTTGGCCTGTGGGACTCCAGAGGCAGCTGAGGGGTACCGGCTGTCCAAAGCGGAACACGGCTTTGGTGATCGCTGAGACCAAAAAATTGAGCTTGGGAGTAAGGGTGAAAGTGGCTAGAATTTCTTGCCAGAACTCCCTGACAATTTTATTAGATTTTTTAAATGTATTTTCTTCCCTCAAACCACCGAAATGCTGCGTTATACCTATAACACACAATACAACACAACAGCTCTTATACATGCATTAGGCTACTGCAATACACTTACTGTAACATGATTGTAAAGGCATATGTGAGAAACTTATTTTGATTCAAACTTTTATTTTTTTAATGATGTCCAAAACAACGTAACAAAAACACTGACGTGCGCACATTGGCATTTACTCGTCAGATCCACAGAGAACGGAGCCAGTGGACAGAACTCTTTATTATTTTTAAATAAATAATAGATATCGGTGGAAACGAATTACGCTACGCAAGCACACTGGAACAATTCAAAAGCACTTTATGCTATGTTAACACCAAAATAAGGGGAAGCATTACCCCCATACAAAAATTGCATCCCCTGCCATGGAATATTATAACTTTTACCACAGAAAAGTGGAGTTTCTTTTCTGGCTGGCAACTTTGGCGAATATGCAGATTTTTGCCGCACCCCACCGTGTCCTCCCACCGCTCCAAACACATCCTTGGCGCCGCCTCACGCACGCGCCCGTCCGCGTTAGATTGTCTCTATAAACGCTCACTTGCGCTCTTCTTGTGTGGCAGCCTGGCAGGTTATTTAACATAGAGTTTTGACAGTTGCCATCATATTTTCGGACAAAACCATCGTTCCGGTCCCAAATTTTTCACTGGAACACAGTTCCAGACCGTTCCGGTCCACTTGGACCAATGGTCCAAAGCCAAGGAAAACGACTTCCGGACAGCTTTGAGGAAATTCTTTTTTTTTCTTCTTTTTTTTTTGAGAGAGCTCAGTATTGTTCATTCGGTAATCTTACCGATTCAACATGTCATCATCATTGCTCTCTCTTTTTTTTTTGGGCCGTATGTGCGTGTGTGTGCATATCTGCGTGCGTGTGAGTTTGTGCTCATTAATTCACCTGAAACCTATTAAAAATCCCATACCCTTCACCTATTCAACCAAATACTTCTGAATCCCGTGAATTTGTCAAGAGACCCAAGGAGTGATCAAAGAAAAGAGAGAAAAGTGAAATCCAGCACCGACCAGACACCACCAACTACCCACAGGGTTACAAACCAGAATCTTTCACCAACCCCAGAAGCATATACATTCCAACAAATTAGAGAAACCTCAAGAGACCAAAGGAAATACTAAAGAAAGGAAGGAAGGATAGATGAAGCAGAGTGAGATCCACAGACATCAGCATCCACCGATTCAGCGACCAGAGGAAGAAGTAGATTGTGTTTGAATTTCGGTAGATGCTGGTGGATCTGGCATGCATGAAAACCCTCCACCAAAGACCAGGACAGGGCAAGCAGAACCCCCCAGGCCTCGGCAGCGCCAAGGCACAACTCCCGGGCCCCACGGGGGCCACCAGCCGGAGAGCAAACCCAGGAGCGCGGAGCGCACCCCAACCCGACACGGCCCGCGTCCCCAGCCCAACGCAGCAGAACGAATTAGAAAATGCCAAATATAGAAGCAGCAATATAAGCTATAGTGGTGTGGTAGCTCTCGCTAACAGACAGAATCAAGTTACCAGATTGTATACGTTTGTATACATTTTGATATTTGTTTTTTATTCAAAGCTGAGATTTTTTCCATTAAAATGTGATTTAGTTTAGTTATAGTTTTTTGTTGTTGTCGTAGAATGTTTTGTAATATCCTTAGCTAAAACAGACGGTTGAAGCGTACCCTGAAGTGTTGGAATTTGTTTCTTTACCATATTTTTAACTCTTTGACTGCCAGACGTTTTCAGAAACGGGATGTCGCCAGTGCCAGCCGATTTAAGTATTTTGACTGATCTTTCAAGGTCCACAGAAAATGTTGTGTTTGGACTATGGAAACACACATACTACCAAATGAAAGATTGGACTCTCATCTTTCATCAGAAAAGTTTGTTTCTACCTTATTCCGTTTTTCAGCAATCAACAATAGAAAATAGGTTAGTTTCACTGAAATGCTCTGTTTTGAAACAAAAAAGGAGAAAAAGAGCTTTTTGTGAAACGATGTTATTTCATGCACTCTAGTGAATTCTACACTTCTTTTTGTCCATGAATGATGCCACAAACACCTAAATAGTGCTTTACTTCTGTAATACACCACCACCAACAATGAAAAAAGTCTCTTTTGATAGCAAAATAACAGTTTATTTACATAGAACAGTGTAACAATTTGACAAACTATTTACAAAGGTGTGCATGTGTGACTATTTACAATTGTGTGGAGTTTGAACTACACATTTTTTCTTTTTGTGTGGTATACAGTGTAACACTCCCCTGGGTGCAAGGGGACGCAGCAGGATTTGCACCACAGGTTTGTTTCACTGCGAATGCCCTTTCGCGTGCAGACCCTACACTTTCTTGCTGGCTTTTTTTTTCTTGGAGTAGCAGGAATGTATTGCAGTGTGTGTTTGGCCATGTTGCCATCAAGTCGGCTTTCAGGATCATTATACGGTGACCTGTTTTGTCTGCCTTCCTCATGTCCTTCAGTTCCAACTTCCTCCTCCTGATCTTGTGGCAACAGCCACCCTCTCACCACCTCCTGGATGAACTCCAAAAAGTGTTGACACTTCCCAGGATGTTTAGCTTTGTGCAAGATGTATGCATTGAACATGCATATCTGAAACAGATATGCAACAAACTTTTTGTGCCATTTCAAAGTTTTCCGCGTGAATGGGTGGTACGAGATGTTTTGATCCATCTTGTCCACTCCATTCATCGTGGAATTGTAGTCCAGAACACACATGGGTTTTTGGAAAGGCACTCTTTTTTTTTTGTGCCTTCCGCCATACCTCCACTGTCCGCATTTCGTCTTTATGAAAAGTTGTCACCATCCTCAACAAACATTTGTCCTGCCATGCCACAATCAAAACTTTTGTGCTGTGCCTTACCAGTTTCCCCCCCACCCCAAGGCCAGTGTTGGTTAGGCACGTGATCTCACTGGGTTCACCCCTGTTTTTCCTCAGCGTTCCACATACATTGGTACGTGCTGCCAGGAGACGTTCACACAAAGCAATTGAATTATAAAAATTGTCCATAAATAGTGTGTACCCATTTCCTGGCAGACGATCTAGTAAGTTGAACACTGTATCAGGCAGAGAACAACTGGTACCGACATAGGGTTGCATGTTGAAGCAATACCCCGTTTGGGAGTCACACAGTATGTATGACTTGATCCCATATTTTATCGGCTTTTGGGGGTTGTATACCTTGAATGAAAGACGTCCCTGAAAACTCAACATCCCCTCATCAATGCATACATTCCTCCCCGGTTGAAACAGTTCCTTGAATTTACTGACAACGTGATTGAACACAGGACGAATTTTGAATAGTTTGTCGTCTGAACTGTGTGTCTCGTTGTTATTGAAGTGAAGGAAACTCCAGATGAGCTGGAAGCGGTTTCGACTAAAAAATGGTGTCGTCTCTATTTCGTCCTGAGTCCAATACATTTCTATACTGGGCTTGTTTATATACCCAGTAAGAAATTGCAGTGCAAAAAAAAATTTCAGTTCGGACACAGACACTGGCTTCCAAGCACGACTCCTGCAGTGTGGCAGACTTTTAGCCCGTTTTTGCATTGACTGACGTGCATATAGATTTGTTTCATCGGCAATGTGCTGCAGCAATTCGTCCGTGATGAACAGCTGCAGGAAGTCAGCTGGCAGGGTAGAATTCAGCTCTGCTGCGGCACCTCTCGGTCCTGGCTCCGCAGTAAAGGGGAATGTTTGGCTGTCAGCCTGCTTCATGCCAGCCAGAATTTTTGGGATCTGCAAATATACATTTCAATATCATATAATCATTTTAGATCAGTGTGATGCAATATATATATATATAAATATATATGTTTACCTTTTTTCTTGGATCCACTGGTTGATGGACCTTTATTCTGCTCACTCTGAGGAGCGTCACCCTGAGCTGCAGCTGAAAGAAATATATACAATTACAATAATATTGAAAGACCGTTTTCTTTTGTTGTTGTGGTGTATTGAAAACACTTTTTTCTTATACCTCTCTTTGTCGTCTTTTCAGTGGGATGTCGCTGTGAGCACGATCCACGATCTATGAATTGCACATTCACGTTACACGAGGTGCTATCAGCGTGCCGGAAAAGTATCTCATAGCAAGTTTGTGCTTACCTTCGCAGTCTTTCTGCGGATGAAATACTGTCCGAATCAGTGACCTTTGTGATCAGACTGTACCCATTCCTCCGAAGAATATCCGTCGGACTCAGGGTACTCTTCGTCGTCCGATTCAGTTAACGTCCTCGTGTGGAGAAGTGCTCGGTCGTGCACCACGTTTTCCGGCGCTAGCACCGCTAGCCTCTGAGGCTTTAGGACGTGGTCGAAGATGCCGCCGCGTCAACGCTGCAACTTCAGCGTCAACCTCGTTGTCACCATCATCATCATCGTCGTCATAAACGTGCAATTTAGCACTGGTTGATGCTTCTCCTCTTTGTAAAAACCGATCAAGCGTGAGCTGCCTACCACCGGTCGCAATTTTTCTTTTCTCTGCCATTCTCTCCTCGAGGCTCTAGCTCCGCCTCACTTTTTATACTACTGAGCCCACCCGATCTTGTCAAAAGAGAGTCATCGCTGCCCTCTAGGGGCCAAAAATAGGCATTATACTAATTAGATCTGCTTGATACTTTCAGCACAGCTGTCCAAGGCTTCCCTCCACCCGTTTTCAAAAAAAAAAAAAATGTGTGGATGTCTTTTAACGTCCTTGGCGGCCCTCCGTAGGTTTTTACTAAACGTCATTTAGTGTCTTTGGCAGTAAAAGAGTTAACTTGGAGATAATTTAAAAAACAAAACAGTTTTTTATTTTGTATTTTTTTTAAACAAGTTAGTATTTGATATAAACGTATTATCTAAGAAAAGGTGGTAGAGATGTGTAATTCCTTTCTGCTCCCACACACCAAAAAGAAAAAAGATTGATTGTTAAGTTGAAAGTCAGGGTTATGCCATATAGGAGAAAGCCCGCAAGGCTCCAATTGGGATTTTGTAATTTCTAGTGCCTTCCACCAGGCGGTCAGGGTGGCGGAAATCATTGTTGTTTTTTTTAAACAATTGTGTCGCTTAATCGATGTTGTAAAAAAAGAGTAAATCTAAAAGTCTGAGGTTGTAACAATCCTTCTGTTCTAGTTCCAGCCAACAGTTGGTATCTCTGTTGGGTTGTGCCCATAGAATGATATATTGTAGCTGGTTAGCTATATAGAAGTACATAAAATTTGGTGCCTCGAGACCTCCTTTGTATTTGCTTTTCTGAAGAGTAGATACACTAATCTTTGCTTGTTTTTTTTTTGTTACAGTATAATTTTGTAACGGCTGAGTCCAGCAACTGGAACGTTAGACGTAGGTTTGAATGGAATCCTTGAGAAAAAATAATTTATTTTGGGTAAAACTTTAATTTTAATTGTGGCTATTCGTCCTATTAGAGAAATAGGAAGATTATTCCAGCACTCCAGGTCACTGTGAATGCTATCCAGAAGTGGAGTAAAGTTTAAATGGATTAAATCAGTTAATTTAGACGAGATTTTTATGCCTAATTATTTTAAATTACCTATAATGGTAATGTGGGTCCTGGCTTGCAGGGTTCCATGAATTTGTATGTAATAGGTAGTAGTGTTGATTTTGTCCAGTTAATAGAATAATCAGATAAATGTGAGAATTTAGTTATTAAGTTAGATACTTCCCCTAACAAGATAGCAGGTTCTTCTAAATAAAGTCAAATATCATTGGCATACAGATTAATTTTATGTTCTGTTACTGTTCTGAGTGAATTCCTTGGATCCTTCTATCCTGGCATATAGCTAATGCAAGCGGCTCAATAAATATCGCAAATAATAAAGGGGACAATGGGCATCCCTGTCTTGTGCCTCTCTGTAGAGTAAAACTCTGAGATATAATCCCATTAGTAGTAACTGTATTTTAAGGAGAATCAGGGAATATAATACTGACACCCAATGAATAAATGACTTCCCAAAGCCAAATTTATTTAGAACAGCAAAGAGGAAGGACCAGTTAACTTTGTCGAAGGCTTTTTCTGCGTCCAACGATATAATAACTGCCTTTTTATCATGTCGCTGTGACATTCTAATAAGGTTAAAGAGTCACCAAATATTGTTAGTAGAATGATGGTCTTTATTAAAGCCTGTTTGGTCGCTATGAATGATTGTCGAGATTACTGTTTCTAGTCTAGATGCAAAGGCCTAAGCGATAATTTTAATGTCAGTATTAATTTGTGATATCGGACGGTAACTTGACGGAAGGGTGGGGTCTTTTTCTGGCTTTAATACAAGTTTAATTGCTGCTGCATTCATGTGTGGACGTATGTTACCATTAGTTTTAATTTCTGTTACTACTCTTAAGAATAATGGAGCAAGTATTCACTAAAAGTGCTTAAAAAATATGGCCGGATAACCATCCGGGCCAGGTGCTCGGTCATTAGGCATACTATCTAGAGCACTATACAGCTCGTTTATAGTCAGTGGCACATCTAAGATATATTTATATTCAGTGGATAACTGAGGCATATTTAAGCTACTGCTTCAATATGCTCAGGGTTAGGCTTGTTAGTTTCTGAGTATAGGTTGCGATAATAGTTATAAAAAGTCTTATTAATTTCTTCTGGTGATTGTATACACTCACCAGTTGTCCCTTTAATAGGCATTATAATATATGTTTCCCTTTTTTTTTTTTTCTGGGAGATCTCAGTGTTGATCATTTGACATGTCATCATCATTGTTCTCCCTTTTTTTATTTATTTCTTTTATTATTATTATTTTTTTTAATAATATGTTTCCCGATTGCGTTGAAGTTGGTGTGCAAGAAATGTACCTGATTTGTTATTATATTCAAAGTTGTTGTATCTCAATTGTTGTATTATAAACTGGTTTGCGTTGAAGTTGGTTTGCAAGAAATTTACCTGATTTGTTATTATATTCAAAGTTCTATCTCAATTATTGTATTATAAACTCTGTCTTTTTGGATAACATATTGTCTAACTGTATTTTTGTATTTTGTGAGTCCTTATTTGGTTATTTGGGTTTATTGCATACTCATCCGTCAGTTGTTTAATTTTATCTTCCAGGTCTTTTTCTAAATTCTGATTCTGTTTCTTTTTATAAGATGAATATGATATAATTTTACCTCTAATTACCGCTTTCCCAGCTTCTCAGAGAAGAGATGGAGATAAGTTCGGAGAGTCATTTGTTTCCAGAAAGTCTGCCCACTCTTTTCTTATAATTTTGTCGAACTCTGCATCATTTAGCAGTGAGATGTTAAAACGCCATGTCGGGAGTGGTTTACTGGTATAATCAACTTTTAGGGTGAGGAAGACTGGTGCATACCCAGATGGTCCTGAATTTCTCACATTTGATGAGAGCCCAAGCCTGTATCGACAACTTTCATCATAGTGGTAGTGCCACCTACTAGAAAAGGGAAATAAATGTTTTATTCTTTGATGTTTTCCTCGTAGAGTTACCGCTAATTGGATGGATGGATGGACCTAAAATTTGCTCAGACCAGTATTAAGACTTAGGCTAAATCACAATAAAATATCAGTTTTGTGTTGTTGTTTTTTAAAATACTTTTGCCGTGGCCACATGCTGTTTGCCAAGAAGACCAAATTGTTTTCAAGGCTCTAAATAAACATGAAAACTCATGAAACTTTGCACACAAATTAGGCTTGGTAAGACATACAATATTTTATTGGTTTACTGTGCGATTTTCAATAAATGGCTTAGTAGCGGCCCTTACACATTTTTAACAAAGCAGCCCCAATTGTGTGTTTCACCAAGAGCTATAAAATTGGAGGCATATTTAGGCCCGAGACAAACAAATCGCCGTGCGAATGGCTGGCAACCAGTTCAGGGTGTACCCCGCCTACTGCCCGAAGCCAGCTGGGATAGGCTCCAGCGCCCCCCGCGACCCTTGTGAGGAAAAGCGGTTAAGAAAATGGATGGATGGATGGATGGATGGACAAACAAAAAAGTGGCGCCAAATGCTAAAGCAAAGAGTAAGTCATTTTGAATTTTCTTAAAATTTTGACCAAATTTTGGGGCTTTTTGTTGGAACATCAGCCTGCTCTGAGTTAGACGGTTGTCCCAGGTTGGGCTCATCATTGCTTTCCCAACATGTCGACGAGATATGAGGATCTATTGTCATCTCCAGACGTAATTGTATATCAAGTGATCCACGGGTCTAGGGAGGCTCCGCTTTTGTCAGGGTGTAAAAATGGCTAAGTTTAACTCAGAAAAAAAAAACTAACAAGAGTCCTGGCTAAGATTTGAGCTGCAAGCACAATGATTTATTGACAGATATGCATACAAAAATAATACATATTCTGCGCAGAAGGGAGTAAGAAGTCCATAGAACAAAGAGATGCACTGGATTTTTATAACCTTTCTAAGATCTACGCCCAACACATCTCTTAGGGCGTAACTTCTTAAGATAACTAATTTTATTGGTCCACACCTTATTTGGTTAATTAAACATATGGATTTCTTTTTGGCCACTAGAGTGTGCTACAGGCTTACATTAACCATGACCTGGGGACTTTCCCACTAGGTTGAGCCTCCACCATGACATAAAAGAATTGCTGACTCAGCCACAGCTGTTGATCGTACATTTTGTGGCCCAGATGTTTTCAAAGTCCATCTGGTTGAACTGGTGCACTGGCACTTTCTTTTAGCCTATGAACAAGCTTTCGACGAGAAACCCTTTGTTAGAAGGGCTATTAAATAATTTTTAACAAGCTACCGTTAACATTTTTCCGAACCAGTGGGTCAATGCGCTTCGTACAAGTTTATCTTGCAGAATGTTCCAATACAGCAGGCCTCAGGAAGACTACACTTAATCCTGAAAATTAATACAAAGTGTTAAACATAAGATTCTCTCAATTGACATATATAACGTCACTGAATACCTTTAAATTTGCATAGATGGCTAAATTAAAATACATCACTTTTATAGGCCATTTTTTAACAAACTCTTACACATATCATCTAAATGTCTTCAAACTTTGGGTGTTCCGGTTTTATTTAAAGATGTTTAGGATGAAAAGTTCAGCTAAGTTTTTCATTTCGTCAAACGCTGTTGCTGGCGACACTGTGTTTGCCAAGAAAAATGATGCTGATTTTAATGGTCTAAACGTGCATGAAAACATTAAAAAATTTACACACACAGCAAGCCTGGCAAAAAAACAAATCTATATTTTATTTTTTAATTGTGTGATTCTTAAATATTGGCTCAGTTGCTCCCACTACAAATTTTTAACAATACAACCCTGGTTGTACGTTTCACTAAGACCTAGGAAAAGTGACTTTTCCTTTCCCACCTGTATTGCTGCATCAGCAATACCTGTGAATAATTTAACTCATCCAGGTAAGAGCTCAACTTGACTGTTCTTTTTGTAATTGAAAATGTTTTGCTTCTAATACGGGGTGGCTTCAGCAGTTCATGCACACCATAGTCAAGCTTAGTTTATGCCTGATGAGTTAGGTCATTTTAGCAACCACATCCCTCCACACGGCGTCCGTATTGTCCAAATTTTTCGCACCACTACTACTAAATCTACTACGCAGACGATCCACTGGGAAAAACATGGTAGATGAACAAACGCTGTTGTAAAAAACACTTCCAGACTCTTTATTTTGTTAAATATATGTAGACTGTTCACGTCAAACCGTTGTTTTCATAATTTATTGAATAAAAAAAGAAAAGGAAAATTGTTTTCTACTTTTATTGTTGTGAAGTGTTGTTCAAATGTGAGAGATGAGGTGAGTGAGTTATTCATGGCCATTGTATTTGCTCTGCGAGTGCCTTATTGTGTTGGCACATTTAACTCAGGCTCTGTCTATATTATTATTATTGTTTGTCTATATTTTAAAAACGAATATTTTCCCCCTCCCTCTGTAGATAAAAAAAATCTGTCCACATTGCCTCGTTTGTCCAAAAAAAAAAAAATGCCACCAAAATGCACACAGAGAAGTGAGTTATAAGCTCATTTACATGCATGCCAAGCCTCTAGGTGGCAGTAGTTAGACAAATACTGACCGTCTCTTGACATCACTTCCATATTATGTCACAAGCACAGGCTGTCAGCGCAAATTACTTTTAATTTTAATTTTTAAATAAACCAAACGTGTAAACACACAATGAGTGAGTACATCATAAAGGAGCATAGAGGATAAAAAACAAATAAATACAAATACAATACAAAAAATAAAATAAATAAATAAATAATAATAATAATAAAAACTTTACTTGTCTTTTAACAACTTTATTCATGCAACTTACAATAACAAAACACATTGTGGAAGCTTTTAGGACATGGGTGAGATCGTTGGGGTTTACTGTCCTGACGCGTTCTCCTTCCACTAAACGTAAAAAGAAAAACAAAACAACAAAAAAGTGTCTGGAGCCAATGCCACAGAAACGAAGGCTACAAGAAGCTAAAACCACCTGGCAGTGGAAAAGCAGCACCCAGGCTTCGCTGCAGCCAGCCCGAAGAGGTGCTCTGCAGGCTCTTAAGCATTTTCCCCACCCCGTGCTGGCTGGAGCGTTCTCCGGCCCGCGGAGCAAGAAGCAAGCGCGTCGATGCCCCGCAAAATGGGGCCAAGAGCACCGCCACCTCCATCCCAGGGTCGCTGGAGCATTGACCGGGTAAAAATTGAGCACGTTCCCGCTTCCATGGATGACTTCCAGGAGCGCCAGTTGCTTCCCCTGGTTTGCCGCCCGGGTAGGAGGAGGGAGCCCTCGGCCTCCTGGAGCCATCCGGCGGTGGTTGCTCTCGTGGGTAAATTGTGGGACCATGTCGGCCCTTTATCTCCGGAGCGGAATGTCGCGCAGCAACGGGACCGACATTGTTGGAAAGCTCTCGGGGAGCTACTACCACAATGCCTTCTGGAATAAAAATCAAACGATTTCGAAATCTCACAGCTCACTCGCCCAGTACTTTGATCTCGTCCAACGTGGAGCTGTGTGATTTTGCGTCAGACGAGCAGGTGAGCAGTCCACCCGCTGTAAACAATGGCTAGAGTTGCTTGAGGTAGTGTGTGTGTGAGTGATGTGTGTAGAGCGATGACGTAAAAGTCTGTTTACAACTATTATATGTGAACGTGGATCAGGAGAAAAACACAAACCTTCACAGTGGCCGGAGTTTTTCTAATCATTCGTTTTTAAAGGAAAAAACCCTTAGAGATGTGTGGCCGACATATTGAAGGATGAAGGATTCTTACTATTTGCGTGTTCATGTCATTGATTAATAAAACATACAATGAGGTCAGTGAATTCAGGCATTTCCTTAAGGTTTTATTGTCACAAGCTTGTCGACAGATAAGAGCCGCCATGCCGCGCCATGTTGGTTCTCATCTGTGTCGTTTCTCCCTCCGCTCGTGTGTAATATCCTTTGTCCTAGAAGTCCCTCCCATAGTCACATGATATCTCAATACAGTTAACCAACTGCCCCCCCCTCTCTTTGTCCCAAGATGGAAAAACAGTTTATCAGATAAGCGTAGCCTTTGTTTACAGAAGAGACAGAGAGAGAGACTCTGAGGAGCCGTCTTGTAAACAAAGGGTCTAATTAACACATTCGCTTCCTCCATCTCATGTTCTGTAGGAGAGGACAAAGAAAACCAACCCCCTCACATCATTTGAATTATCACACAAAACTACACTAAGTAAATCAAAGCAATTTTGTCCAATTCTAAATAGTTATAACTAAATCAAAACAGTTATAATTAAATTGAAACAGAATATTTACTTCAGTATCTCCCGTTTGCAAACCCTGTTACGTGTAGACAGGGCCTCATTCAATCCCAAAAATGTTTTTTAATACTTTGTCCTATGCTCCGAAAAAACGTATTAATACTTTTTATTATTATGTGTTTTTAAGATATACAAAAGGCTTTGATGCAGCTTCTGACCTGAAGAGGTCGCTTAAAGCAATGGTAGTTATTACAAAAAAGGGCCAGCAGGTGGGAGCAGAGTATAGAACAGCCATGTTGCAACAAGCTCTTTTTGCCAGTGTTTTCAACAGGTTTGTGAATAGTGATGAAACTTAGCTATATTCTAATGCCAATTGCTGCAAAACGAAAACAGATACTGAAGACATTTAACATTTTCTATGCATATTTTTACTGTTTATGAATTTACTTATAGTATATAGATGCCATATAACTGTGATAATGTTTGTGTGAAATATATTGGACATATAACTGTATTGTAATGAATAACACTTTTCACTCCCTTCCAGCTGGTGAGATAGGAATGCACATGGGAGTCATGTTCTCATGGAAGATAACACTGTGGGTCTGAGGGAGTCTAGGTCGCATGGTAGTACCTGTCTCATCATATATTTCCGGCTTTGGACGGAACTGGAAGCAAATTGCAGATTACAAATTATGTTCATTGACTAATTTTAACTGAAGTTGTTTAAAAATGACTATAACGAAGCAATGTTATGAGTGAAAATCTTTATTGAGTGAAATTGCTTTACACTTGACAAATCCTACTATCATCATAATTTGCCAGAAACCAAATGAAAAAAAAAAAAATCAGTATTTCTAATTGATTTGAGATTAATAATGAGGTCAAGAAAGATTTCAAATTTTATATACTGTTGGTTTGATGTGTGTGTGGTGTTTTTATGAATTTTTCATATGTAGAAACAGGATATAAAAACAGCATTATTCTATCTTTCAAGTTATTCCAAGGAGGATTATCATGCAATAATTAAATCATTTGGCTATGTTAAAGAGGATTAGGTCTAGGGAAAGGGAAAGGTTTTAGTCAAATGTTTCCCACCTCTTCTGAAGTGGATCTGTGCTCTTTTTAAGAGGTGTAGTTGGTCCAATCATCGTCAGGAAATCACCAAAAAGATCCTGAGTTTTCTGGTTGTCTTCCTCCATTTGGAGTGGCCTTGACAGTGTGTTGGGAGCAGTTCTTGGGATAGGCATTGAGTATGTCAGTCCTGAAAGGGCACGATTGCTGGTTGATGAGTGAGGCAGTGGGATATCTGAGGAAGAGTTGCCCATTTGATAACTGGGAAGAAGAGTGGAACTGTCAGGCAGTTGCTGTTTGCAGGCCTCTGAGAGTCCAGGGAATGGCTGTGGCTGGGTTGGCTTGTGTAGATAAGGACCAATTGGTGGTTCATCGACTGTGCTGAAAGGTGTTCTCGTTGCACCTGACAAATATTGCATTTGAGGGAGGGAACACTGGCCAGGCTGCGGAAAGACAGTAGGTGATATGTGATAAAGTGGCTGAAAAGGAGGCTGGATCATTTGGTAAGTAGGCATTGTTGTTTTGTAAGATGTTGGATGTTGGAAGATGTTGGAACTAGTTTGTGGAGACTTGTTAATGGGGTCTAGAAGGCTTATCAAATCCATGTGATCCTCTGCAACATTAAAGATGTCTGAGGTCTTACTCAGGGCTTTCCGAAATTCTTGACCCCCTGTTTTTGTCCTTTCCTCATTGGAGGATTTAGATTGAGACTGGCCGATAAGTGGCACTAACACAGTTCCAAATTCAGTGCTTTTCCTTCCGTGAGGACGAGGTATGATAATATTGCCATGGCTGGATGAGTCCTGTGGTTCAAGGCCTTCACTATTACTGTTGTGGCCATTTTTCTGCATGAGATATTGAGCTGATTGAGTTTTCTTGCAACTAGGAAGTTCCCAAGAATATATTTCAGTTTGATCTGGTTCTATACTCAACAGCTTGCTGTAAGTGTTGGGGAGCTTCAGGCCTGGAAGGATTTGTGAGTGTTCACTGAAATGAAGGTCCTTCCGCTGCAAACACAAAAATTATGTTGGATTATGTTTGTTTGTTTCATCAGTCAACAATCAATGCATACATTTAAACAAAAGATGTGTGCCAACTTAGCAGCATTACCATATGATGCTGACTTTTAAAGAATCTTATCATGTGACACAATATCAAGATCTTGAGATATCCAAGTAAAACACCAACAACAAATGCACTGGCATCAATAATATTGCTCCAGTTATTCAGTGTTGAGCAATTGTGGGGCTCGCAGCATGTTGTTAACCTTGCCCTGCAAGCTAAATTCTAACGATATTTGTGAGTTTACAAACTCCCGAGAATACATCTTGTACCAAGCCCCCTGATTTTCACCGATCCTTACACTTTTTGTGCTGACCAATCACAAGTGGTATAGTGTTTAGGATATGCAGTTGTGACAAAACCAGGACACGCCGATGTCGGGGATGTTGGGACTGATCTGTATATATTACTGGATAGCTGATAGCCCATACACGCCCGTACAAGCCATTGAAGCCACAGGGCGGTCATCTTACCACTCCCATCTCAAGAGCAGAGTACTGTATATACTATACGTATATGTACATATTAGACAGTAGTATAGGGCCGGGGGTAGTCACTATTATTTAACAAGTATGTGCTGCTTTGAAGACCCCCTTTTTCTTTTATCACTCAGTTCCATTAATCTATCCTTTTACTACTGCTTATCCGGGGGTTGGGTCGCAGGGGCAGCAGCTTTACGAGTGAAGCTCAGACTTCCCTCCCCCCAGCCATTTCAGCCAGCTCCTCCGGCGGGATCCCTAGGCGTTCCCAGGCCAGCCGAGATACATCGTCTCTCCAGCGTGTCCTGGGTCGTCCCCGGGTCCTCATGCCGGTGAGACATTCCCGAAACACCTCTCCAGGGAGGCGTCCAGGAGGCAATCGAACCAGATGCCCGGGCCACCTCAACTGGCTCCTCTCCACGCGGAGGAGTAGCAGCTCGACTCTCGCTTCTCACCCTATCTCTAAAGCCCCTATCACACTGAGTTGCCGAATGCTGCGAAAGTTGCGTTTTGCCAGAGTTCGACATGGTTCGGAATTGGTCGGAATATGCTGCATTTGTGTTCGGAGTTATTCGTAGTTGTCACCATTGTCGCAAATCCATTTTTTCACCAACATATGCATTTGCTTGTAATCCCGTCGGAATTCATGGTAATTTGTCGTAAATGTGTCTGCAAAGTTCTTTCCCAGGTTACATTCATAAATTCACTCTGATGCCCATATACTACGTGAGAGAGCGTTTGTGTTGAGGCGGAGCGCGCCGTTTGGAGAAGTGCGTCTTTGCCTCGAACAGCACAAGCATTGAAATCATATTTCAAAAACAAAAAGCTAGCTTGGAGACATGTGCTGAACATGTTTTTTAGTTTGTTTTTCATGTTTTACAAGTGCTCAATGTGCCCCAGCCCGAGCAGCGCGGACATGGGTCAAGCGGGTGATATTCCTCCAAAACGCAACAAGATGTAGGCATACAGTGGTAGCTGACTCCGTGACAAAAAAAAAAAGGTTTAAAACGATTAAGTGTCAAAACGATGAGTCACATACCATGTACGCTGTCATATTGGACTTTTTTTGTGCAGCGCGTCGTCGCTATGATGTGGTGTGCAGGGGGACAAATGGCCCTGTTTATTTCGGACTTATTTCCTGGTCTATATTGTCCTATAAAAATGCCTATGGCATCGTCAATTATTGACATAATTTAGATAGCACTCCTACCCACTCAGGTTCTTCCTTTGAGAAAGAAAGAAAAAGCAGTCACAGGTGACAACAGCAACTGCCCCGTTATGGTGGCATTATGACAGTCACCAAAATGTATGCGCCTACATGTGCTAATGATAGTCTGAAAAATAAATATTAGAAGTAAATACGCATTAATAATATTAATAATAATAATATTATTATTATTATTCACGTCGTGATGGCTCCCGGCCGCTACAGACACAAAACATTACGTCACTTTATGTCCAAAAAACAAAAACAAAAAATGACTGATTGTCACCAAAATTTATGAGTAGCCTACATGTGACGTGATAATCATAGTCTGGAAATAAAAGAACAGAACTCGCAATATTTTTTATAATAGTCAAATCTTTAAGCATTATTATTATTATTATTATTAGACATTGAATGTACGGCAGCGCTTCCTTCTTAAATATTATTCAAAATATGGCAAGCTTCGTTCTAATATTTTTAGACTATGATTACCATATGTCTGCACATGTACTCATACATTTTAGGGACAACCAGTCACGGTTTTCTTTCATAATGCTACAGAGGACCGGTTGCGCACATGCAGGAATTGGCTGTCGCACGCTCCGCTCCAGTCACTTAAAATTTTTCTCCCCCCCCACCCCCCTTCCTTTCTCTAAGGAAGAAACCTGAGATGGAGTGATATCTAAATTATAGCAACTTGACATCTCCATACCCATTTTATAGCACAATTAGACCAGGAAATGTCCAAAATGAACACGGCCTCATGACGGCGATGACGTGTGGCTGGAGAAAAATGTCCAATAATTACATCTTCTAATAAAAAGGAAACAAAAAATAATCATTTTAATCTGTTGTGTGGGTCAATTTGACTAACATTTTAGGTTAATTCGCGCGTTGTCTCAAATTTAACTTTTACATCCCAAACACGTCGCAGATATGTCTCAAAAAGACAGTGACGACAGCCTCATATTTTGTAAATTCAACATTCGCAGCGTTCGGCAATGTTCGTAATTCAGTGGGATAGGGGCTTAATTAAGCTTAAGCTCAATTGTTATTGGACTTCTGTGCTCGCCACGGACTGACCATAACGAACACCATGGTCAAGCACAAGAGTGTCCATATGTGCACTTGGCACCAGGACACCCTAGGCCGCAGTTCGATGATCGACTTTTTAGTCGTGTCATCGGATTTGCGGCCGTATGTGCTGGACATGGGGTCATCAGGTTAAGAGAGGGGCGGAGCTGTCAACTGATCACCACCTGGTGGTGTGTTGGCTCCGATGGCGGGGTAAGATGCCGGTCCGACCAGGCAGGCCCAAACGTATTGTGAGGGTCTGCTGGGAACGTCTGGCATCTCCGGTCGTGGGTCGTGACCGAAAGAACAAGATCCCGGATACAAGCGGCCAAAATGAGTTTCCTCCGCAGGGTAGCCGGCCGGGCTCCCCCCCTTAGAGATAGGGTGAGAAGCTCGGTCATCAGGGAGGGACTCAGCGTCAAGTCGCTACTCCTCCACGTTGAGAGGAACCAGTTGAGGTGGCTCGGGCATCTGGTTCGGATGCCTCCTGGACGCCTCCCTGGGGCGGTGTTCCGGGCATGTCCTCCCAGCGGGAGGCCCCGGGGACGACCCAGGACACGCTGGACCCCGGATAAGCGGAAGAAGACGGACGGACGGACGGACGGAGGGGCTTAAGGGAGAGCCCGGACACCCTGTGGAGGAAACTCATTTCGCTTGTATCTTCTTCTTGTTCTTGATCTTGTTCTTTCGGTCATGACCTACGGCTCGTGACCATAAGTGAGGGTAGGAACCTAGATCGACCAGTAAATCGAGAGCTTTGCCTTTTTGCTCAGCTCCGTCTTCACCACAATGGACAGATACAGAGTCCGCATTACTGCACTCAGTTCATTGGAGCCCAATGTTAGATTTGGCAGAGGCATCTTTTGTTGAATTACAGGTGTATGTCTTTTATAAAAAATACACGTTTCCTGCTCGAAATTGGCTGGCACTCTATGGGTTGTCCTTTTGGATAAGGTTTGACAGAAAAATAGTTAAAATTACTAAAAAGACTTATAACGCCAAGAAAAAAAAACTTGGCGAAAGTATAGTCTGAGCTAAAATTTAACTCATTATTAAGTTAAAATGAGTGATACAAGCAAATATATCTCTCACCTGACTTGTGAATTTTGCTTGAAGTTTTTCATAGTCTTGCAGACTCTTCAGGTTCTCAAGACTTTTAGCCAAAGGAAGTGGTTGGCTATCATGCTCATCCGGGCAGTTGAAGCAATTAGCTAGTATGCTGGCATTGGAGAGGCTCTCTGGAAGTGGGCTGGGACTTTCTATATCCAAATTTGATTCATGTTCTTCTGTCCACTCAATCTCTCTTAGTGAGTTGTACCGCTGTGGCCTGTGGAGACAAGCCTGTACTCAATGGTCATATTTACTTGCAGTAAAAAACAAAACAAAAAAACAACAACAACCTGAACATTAGCACTACAGTATTCCAGTTGCACAAAGCCATGTAAAAACCCACAAAAACCCAAATAAGCACATATGATGTTTTTTAAAAAAACATTTAAGACATTTTTAACCCTAATATTTGGTCATATAAACATGTATTAAAATATTCCCATTAAAAAAAAACAGAGGGAGGGTTGGCGGCACATTCCCTTTTGGCACTGACGCGTTAAGTGCCCCTTTGTCCATTTATGTATTTATTTTATATTTTAAAATAGTTTGTGAAGTTGTTTTGTTGCCTTTCAAAACAAAAATTCAGCAACATAATTTACATGAAACAGATTATTATTATTACGTTATCCTTGGATGATGTCATACTACGAGATTTCTGCCAGGATGCTCGCCACTACACCTGCGGTCAGTAAGTTGGTTGCTCCGTTTGTATTTACGTAGTCTCACTCACAGTATGCAAAAGCCAAGGTCATAGAATGCAGAAAACTTAAGCAAAACCAATGCCTTTATTTGATAGATCTTGTAGCCATGATCACAGAGCATGCTGCGTGCTAGCCTAGCTTCAATTGAAATGTAGTGAAACAAGTTGTAATCAGCCTCGCAACTATGATGAAGTCTGACATTTGGGCGCAGTTGATTCTGAGGACACGGGGAAGATATCCACCTCAGTTTCAGAACGACCACGATCCTTCCCATCTACTTTCGCTGCAGGAAATATCTCCGGTAAAACTACGTTCCTCTTCCATTGGGACGGGCATGGAGCTTGCGTAGTGTGTACAGCTTTTGCTCCAACTACTTATGTGTTTAAGGTATACAGAATATGTCGAAATTCGTACCGCTCGCTCAGAATTGTAATAAACTTTTACTGAAGATTCCAACTTGTAGCACATACTCAATGATAGCTGACTTAAAATATGCTTTAAAATATATGTGGAAATTGCTACATGAACTCTGTTTTTATTTTAACTAACAGCTCGTTTTAGGGGGTTTGCAGTCAGAGTAAGGTCCTAATAAGAAACAGGTAGCAGTGTGTTCAGAAATTAGGAGGACAATGAAGAACCAAAAAAATAAGAAAAAACAACAACAATCACAGCGTTTTATCAAAAACAAACAATGTAGCTTGCTGAAATGTGGCAGTAAATTGTTGGGTTGAGTCCCAATAATAAAATATTACCATCTACACCTACAGAAAAATAATAAAAGGCATTTGCACTTAAGGCCTAGATTTACCAATCCGACGTCTGCCAAATGTGACCGACGCCTACCCCCTGTGGCGTCTGCCCAGACGTCGGCACGTTGCGTAGAAAAATGATGTACACACCCCACTGACGATTACGTAACTTCAGCGCATGCGCCAGAAGTAATTCCCCTCCGTACCATAATAGTCATTATTCCTAAAGGCAACCGGCAACCTCTTTACGGGAGCGGGATATAAAAACGTAAACAACTCATACCGACAGCGGCGCCGGGGTAAACGCGGCGGCCAGCTGGTGAAGCGAAAACGGGCGCTAGAACGAACTTCCTCCCCTTCTCGTTCCCGAACGCATGGATGTACTCCTGGCTGCTACCGAACGTCGGTTCACCCGAAAAGCTTAGGCCGCGCTGCCCTCCGCATTTTGGACACGATGCCGACCTCCAGCTTCTGAAGGAGCTTCCTCGAGACCGCCGGACGGAAGAGCCATGCACCCCTGCTGCTCCCACAAGGATCGCACTTTTAAATGAGCGGTCATTGACAAACATAACGTTTATTTTGAGGGAGTTTTTCCTTTCCAACAACTTGGATTTCCTCTGCCTGACGGAGACCTGGATTGTCGCTGGTGAGTCCACCGCTATGATTGAATTACTACTGCCTGGCTGTGCTTACTTGGACGCTCCGAGGACGTCGGGATCGAGGTGGAGGAACGGCGACAATTTAAAAACAAAACAAATTTAAATGTAATCACACCTTTGAAGCCACCTTCTTTGAAGTCGGCCAAACTGTTACTGTGCTGTGTCATTTACTGACCTCCAAAATACAATAAGGACTTTTTAAGTCGAAATCATGCTGAAATATGATCATATCCTCTTTATGGGGGACTTTAATATTCACGAGTGCTGTGTTGAAAAAACATTAAGTTGTGTTGAGTTGAGTACTGTTTATCCGCATTGTCACTTGCTCTTCTTGCCCCGTGCGCTGATTTGCTTGCTGACAGCCAATCACAGTGATCAAATGCCCCCAACGCCGATTCAACAAGTCAAATTTGCCAACAATCAATCGATGTCATTCGTCTTCATTAGTAGGTAGGTGATAAAAAGCAACATTTGGTTTACTCCTTTGTCTGTCTATACAACCGACCACACAGCAGCATATGACCATTTTATAAGATAATCGATTAGATAAAGGACTTTACGCTGTATGAGTTTCGATTTTTACAATACAGTCAAGTGACTCTTTTGCCGTCCAACGTCCTGGAGGGGGCGTTCCCATGATTGCTGCGACGTCACATGTAAATTGCATGTATATTTCACATAATCATTTTTATTTATGTAAATTTGTTGTTCATAATTGATTATTCGTAGGGTTGAACATAGATGACAGGTCGAAAGTTTAAACTGGGAAAAAGATCTTGCATTTCTCAACACGATAATGACAGACCACATGCAGCACCAATTACAACATCATGGCTGCGTAGGAAAATGATCCAGGTATTGAAATGGCCAGTCTGCAGTCCACTTCTTTCACTTATAGAACACATTTGGCGCATCATAAAGGGGAAGGTGCAAGCCCAAGACAGTTGAACAGTTAGAAAGATGCGTATTAAACAATAATGGGACAGCATTCCAATTTCTAAACTTGAGAAACTTGTATTCTCGATCCCCAGACGTTTGCAGACTGTTGTAAGAGGGGATGACTCACAGTGGTGAAAATGGCCTTGTCCCAACTTTTTTAGATTTGTTGCCGCCATGGAATTTAAAATCAACATGTTGCATTCAGTTTTTGTTCACAATTTGTAGTGTTCAAACTTTTTGGGAATTTGTTTTGTACTACAATTACAGTTAGTTACAATTTACCACTTCAACATATTAAACTTTTCATGTTTCATAAAACATGACATGTAAACACTGCACTTTTTAAAAACTGCATTTATAAATAAACAAATTAAATATACATATTTAAAAAATAAAACTTAGCGATCTCCAATCATTAAAATCACACATGCTTAAGTGTAGCCAAAGTAAAATTATACCTGCTCATATGATGTAACATTTTCTGATTTGATTTAAAAAAACTGCTAGCATTCTCTTGCAATCCTTGTGGGTGGGTCGCGAGTAGGGTAGTTTCCCATCGTCTGGACAGGCCATGAACGCAACACAAACTTTTGTTTTGGTATGCTAAGCGCGTTCGGAGCTGTTGTATTCTGACGTGGTTACGGCCGACAGTTACTTGACAGGAGTTGTTTGTTTGCTGCTTGGCCTGATTTGTTCACCAACGCTACAATACATGCACATTAAAAGAGGCTGCGGAAGCACCTAAATGACGGTGAGTTAAGACGAAATATAATCATTTAGTCCGTCCTAATTTTCAATCATGAAATCGGACAACACAACATATGGCCACATACAGACCAATTTAGCCTCAAAATATAGGACAACTCAAATTTATCAGCCGCTGTTGGCCACACACTTGCGTGTACACTCAGTTTACAAAACGCGCGACAATACGGCAGCCAAAAAGTCATAACTCACAACGGTGATGTGTAAAACCAAGATCAAAAAAGGTTAAACATGTTAGACACTCATCTCAAGGTCCCATGAGACAAAAAAACTCAACAAAATTACGTTCAGTTATGGCGCCAGGCTTTAGTTACAGCAGTGACGTTCCCGCTCGCCCCTCTTTCCCTCCTTAAGCTCTGTTTCAATGAGCATTTAAATCGCAGCTTCTCACTATTACGTAATCACGTTTTGTCAAACCGCGATTTAATTGCAAATGCAATTGATCGTTCAGCGCTAAATTCATACACAAATGTCAAAACGTTTTTATGGTGATTGGTATTGGCATTGCAGAGTTTCATTATGTGTGATTTATTGTTTAGCCATTAGTTCAATTAAGAATTTTACAATGGATACCTGGAGTTGGATTGAAATACATTTCTGTTTGCAGTGACTGTGTGAAGGATGTATAGTGATGAGGTAATTCATCTATTTTCCATTTCTTTCTTCATACAGTACTGTAACATTTCTCAAGTATGTTAACAGCAGGCGTTGGTTGATCATACCTTCTTTATTGTCAAAATAAAACAGTTGTGCCCACGATGCATTCACAAGCACTCATAATGAAGAAAGCACACAACACAACCTAGTTCGTTAAAGTACTTTTGAGTGTTGCGTGAGTGGTAAGATTAGTGTGGAACGGCGAACTACAAGCCGATGGCTATTTATTACTGTGTTGAGAATTTCAAATAGCTAACATTAGCATAATCATTTTGATTTGCGCATGGAAAGCTACCTACTCATCCAGCAGGAAAAGAGCCAAACCCTGCAAAGGCAGCGTGGTTTGGAAATCCCCCTTCGTCTTTCACTTCACGCTAGCGAGTGAAAGCGGAGCCAATATTAATCCAGGTAGGATGTTTAAAAAAAATAATAATTGGTCTCCTCAGACAAAAATCTTAGTTTCTTGGGTTGTTTTGCAGTTTTTCCATGACAAGTAAATCGCGCGTAGACATGCGACTCGACTTGGGGAAAGGGAGACGTGACGTACTGTATGCCGTAAAGCAGTCTGCACGTTTGTAGTTTTTTTTGTGTGGCAGTGTAGCCTCCATCCTCCTCAAAGTTGCTGAGTGCCATTAAAAATGATACAGACCCCCCCCTCAAGCCATGACAAAGGTTTCATTAATCTAGCTATAAGTCAATGTTTTATCAGCAAAATTATGAAAATATGAATTAAAGGTTTAAAACTTATTTAGTGATGAGATCCACAGACATCAGCCTCCAGCGATTCAACAACCAGAGGAAGAAGCAGATTGTCGTCAACCCCGAACAGGACAGAGCAAGCAGAACCCCCCAGGGCCCCCCAGGCCACGGCAGCGCCAAGGCACAACCCTTGGGCCCCGCAGGGGCCACCGGCTGGAAAGCAAACCCAGGAGACAGGAGCACCCCCCACTCCAACACGGACTGCGCCCCAAGCCCAACGCAGCAGAACGGGGAACGGCAGGCCCACCAGGCACCCCACCGGCCCACAGCCCCCGCTCCCCCCACAGCTGAGTCCAACGACTGGAACCAGTTAGACGTAGGTTTGAATGGAATCATTGAGAATTTTTTTTTATTTTGGGTAAAACTTTCATTTTAATGGTGGCTATTTGTCCTATTAGAGAAATGGGAAGATTATTCCAGCCCTCCAAGTCACTGTAAATGCTATCCAGAAGTGGAGTAACGTTTAAATGAATTAAACCAGTTAATTTAGGTGAGATTTTTATGCCTAAGTATTTTAAATTACCTATAGTAGTGTGGGTTAGCTTGCAGGGTTCCATGATTTTTCTGTAATAGGTAGTAGTGTTGATTATGCCCAGTTAATAGAATAATCTGATAAATGTGATAATTTAGTTATTAAATTAAATACTTCCACTAACGAGGTTTTTCTAAATAAAGTAAAATATCATCGGTATATAGATTAATTTTGTGTTCTGTTACCCCAGAGTGAATTCCTCAAATCCTTCTTTCCTGGTGTATAGCTAATGCAAGCGGCTCAATAAATATTGCAAATAATAAAGGAGACAGTGGGCAACCCTGTCTTGTGCCTTTCTGTAGAGTAAGTCTCTGAGATGTAATCCCATTAGTAGTAACTGTAGCTTTAGGAGAATCATATAATACTGACACCCAGTGAATAAATGACTTCCCAAAGCCAAATGTATTTAAAACAGCAGAGAGGAAGGACCAGTTAACTTTGTCGAAGGCTTTTTCTGGACCCAACGATATAATAACTGCCTTTTTATTATGCCGCTGTGACATGTTAATAAGGTTAAAGAGACTCTATTATTATTAGAGTGACAACCTTTAATAAAGCCTGTTTGGTCGCTATGAATGATTGTCGAGATTACTGTTTCTAGTCTAGAAGCGAAAGCCTTAGCGATGATTTTAATATCAGTGTTAATTAGTGAAATTGGACGGTAACTTGATGGAAGGGTGGGGTCTTTTTCTGGCTTTAATAAAAGTTTAATTGCTGCTGTATTCATGTGTGGACGTATGTAACCGTTTTATTTCTGTTACTACTCTTAAGAATAATGGAGCAAGCATTAACCAAAAGTGCTTAAAAAATATAGCCGGATAACCATCCTGGCGAGGTAGTCTGCCATTAGGCATACTATCTAGAGCACTGTACAGCTCGTTTATAGTGATCATCTAACATATCTTTATATTCAGTAGATAACTGAGGTATATTTAAGTTACTGAGGAAAGCACCTTTTTCCAAGCCACGCTACGCGCGCATATGTTAACCGACCGATATGATTTTTAGCTCATTTTGTTGCAAGTTTTCCCATCTTTAGCTCAGTGTCATTTTTATTTATTTTTTTAAGGAATGTAAGCTCTCCCTCCTGTGCGGGTTCAAAGAGAGTGAGCAAAATGGAGAAAAAAAGGCTTTTAACATTGGTGTGTATTGCGTCTGCCAGAGTGGAGCAATCAACGTCAGAGTGCGGAAATAAAAATATATTTAGAAAAATCTCACTTCAACTCGTCACCGTGGCCACAATATTTGCTCACTAAACATCCAATTCAGACATTTACAAGGGTCTTATTTTAGACAAACCCACTTTTGTTTGGCAAAGGTGTCGTTTAGTACCTTTTATTTCACTTTAAGCGAGGAGAAGTCACACTTTTCTGGCCATTCAACCGCATGTTATTTTGGCCCCCTTTTTCTCCTCATTTAAAAAAAAAAAATCACAAGTTTTCAACCTGCTCTAATTCACACATTTTTCATCTGATAGAAAAAAATGAGAACATGCTCGCCCTTGACATTCTAACGAGCCATTTCTGGAATCTGCATCTTGAACCGTTAAGTCGTGAGAGCCTTTGTTTGAGGTGTGCGCTTTCTCATACATTTCAGTTGAATGTGTGTGCATGATGTGTCCAACAAGTTAAAGTCAAATGTGTGTGCATGAGTGTGCATGTTTCTTACAGCGACAGTAATGAACTTTTAGTTTATGTTGATTAAGGTTAACTCTGGTAAGGTTAAACACTGTGATAATGTTATGTTAGACTATGTTGACTAGCATAGAACAAATGACCGTAGTGCTGGCATCAACACTAGAAATTTCATGTTTATGGCTCGGAAAGATTGAGATCCAGAGTTAAAAACACCAATCACTAAGACCAAATCCCCCATTATTAAACAGTAAAATGCACTTAATAGTTTTGAATGAGGAACACTTAAAAACTGAGCGCAGTTGGAGTGGACGCTAACTACCTGGCTCGTTAATGTGATTTGAAACATGGAATTCAACACCTCTGTTACAATCTTTGTCAGAGTGTATGTTTGCTAGGAATATATATGCACATAGATCTACTAAACGCGTAAAAAAATGATCGCTGCAAATCCGCAAATACTTTGAGGGCTGCCTGGAGTCCTTTCGGCTGATTGCTGCTACTCATCGACGTATTTTATCTTCATCAGTAGGTAAAGCTATGATTAGTTAACACCCTTGTCTATTAGGCTACGTTCACACTGCAGGGTGTGATGCCCAATTCTGATTTTTTGTTAAATCCCATCTTTTTATGTACCGTTCATTACAAAAACAAATGCAACATCTAATGTGAACGCAACGCGCCCGTGATGTTCTATTACATTGGCCAATAGCCATCCCCTAAATTTCACAATGTCTACTGTAAGATTCAATTGTTCTACATTTTTACAGTCTTGTGACATCATGTGAACTAACTGGTGACATTAGTTTTTCCTAGTTGGGGCGCAAAAATCTTTATCAGGGAAAATCCTCTTCTTCCCTCCACAATACAGGAAATACGAATGTGGCGAAGTGCGATTCATCAATTTTATTGATGAAGCATATTTAGCAAGAGGATCCCCCCTAAAGTGTTACAGTCCAGTCTTCGTTTGTTTGTTTAATGGGGTCGATGCCATGGACTTCCGACTTCTGAGTTTCACACATAAGTGCCGTTTCCGGCCACTGCTGGCCGCGTTCCAACACTCACCCCCACACCTCTGCGCCCCCCCAACCGATGGGCGGGAGTGCGCAGGGTGTCTCGGCTCTCTTCTGACAATTGAGACAGACACACTACACACTCGCACCCGTCAATGGGAACTCACAACCGAAGGGCACCAGGGCAGAAGCGCAAGCACTGGGACGTGGCCCACAGGTCGCAAAGAGCAACCGGAAACAGCGCTGATGTGTGAAACCCGGAAGTCGGAAGTCCCGTCTCCTGCGTGGCATATACCCCATTAGCCAGCCCCTATACCTCTTTTTTTGTGTGTTTGTTCTGCTGTCCTTTTGTTTCAGTGCAATATTCGTCATAAATTCGACCGGTCATTTTAGTCCACCATTCATTCGTATGACTTCGCCATAAGTTTGTTAATTCATCCATCGGACTTATTATTCAATTGAAATTGCACTCGGGCAGTTCGGAAGGTCGGGTGAATGGCCGGACATCCGGGAGCGTTGGCTCCGTTCCGTTTCAGTTTCTGTGTTGAGGTATAGTGTTGTGTGTTTCGTCGTGTCGTACCCTACTCGTTTGTTGCTGCCCCTCTCATGTCCAGCCGTTTATTCCAGTGTGCCCCTTTTTCTGCCACTTCCCTCCATGCGTACTACCCGCCTGCCCAACTTAAATTACGTAAAACCAAGTGATTTGTTTTTGCGTCTAATGTCAACAATCATGTGCACTTCTCACATTAACAAAATAGCTCTGAACAGAGATTTGATTATTCCTGTGACAATAAGGTTCTGCTATATTCTGTACTAGTTTTCCAAATCATTTAGGCCATAAAACTTTTCTCTACTTAATGTGTTTGCACATCAATCACCTGTCTGAAACCTTTTAATTGAAGTTGCCCTTTCTAAGGACCAATTTTCAAAGTTTCTCTTTTATGTTGATAATTGAATGAGGTGTTCACAGGCCACCACCAAACTATGAAGGGATGTTTCTTTTAACCCATTCAGGCCAAAAGCGCCTGGCAAAACATGCCTCTAAAACCTATGGGTGACTTTTGAGTCACCCCTGAAAACCAATTTTTTTTTCTGGAAATTCAACAATATTAACTCTTTGACTGCCAGACGTTTTCAGAAAAGGGATGCCGTCAGTGCCAGCCGATTTAAGCATTTTGACTGATCTTTCAAGGTCCACAGAAAATTTTGTGTTTGGACTATGGAAACACACATACTACCAAATGAAAGATTGGACTCTCATCTTTATCAGAAACAAAAAGTTTGTTTCTACCTTATTCCGTTTTTCAGTAATCAACAATAGAAAATGGTTAGTTTAACCCAAATGCTCTGTTTTGAAACAAAATACGGAGAAATCAAGCTTTTTGTGAAACGATATTTCATGCAGTCTAGTGAATTTGACACCTTTTTTTCTCCATGAATGATGCCACAAACACATAAACAGTGCTTTACTTCTGTAAAACACTACCACCAACAATGAAAAAGTGTTTTTTAATAGCAAAATACGTTTATTTACATTCAACAGTGTAACAATTTGACAAAATAATTTCGCAAACTATTTACAAATGTGTGCAACCGTGGTACTATTTACAATTGTGTGGATGTTTCAAATACAGTTTTTCTTTTTGTAACACTCCCCTGCGTGCAAGGAGACGCAACAGGAATTGCACAACAGATTAGTTTCATGCGATGGCTCCTTCGCGTGCAGACGATACACTTTCTTGCCGGCCTTTTTTGCCGAGGAATAGCAAGTATATACTGCAGTGTGTGTTTGGCCATGTTGCCATCAAGTCTACTCTCAGGATCATGATACGGTGACGTTACGGTGGTGTTACGTCTGGCTTCCTCCTTCAGTTCCTATACCGGGTGGTTGATCCATCTTATCCGCTCCATTCATGGTGGCATCGTAGTCCATAACCAGTGTCTTCTCCGTGATCAGACTGTACCCACTCCTCCGATGAATATGCATTGGACTCGGGGCACTCTTCGTCGTCCGATTGAACGTCCGCCTGAGCGTGCTCGGTTAAGCTCCGCGTTTTCCGGCGTTAGCATCGCTAGCCGGTGAGGCTTTATGACGTGATCATAGCCGCCGTGTCAACGCTTCCAACTTCGGCGTCAACCTCGGCGTCACCATCATCATCATCGTCGTCATCAATGTGCTCTTTAGCATTGGTCGATGCTTTTCGTCTTTCAAAAAAATGCTCAAGCGTGAGCTGCTTGCAACCGGTCGCCGTTATGGCTTCCTCAGCCATTGTCCCCTCAACACTCTAGCTCCGCCTCACGTCTTCTACTGACGCCTACCCAATCTTGTCCAAAGAGAGTCATCGCTGCCATCTAGGGGCCAAAAATAGGCATTATACTAACTAGATCTGCTTGATACTTTCAGCACAGCTGGCCAAGTCTTTCCTCCACCTGTTTCCCCCCCCCCAAAAAAAAAACTTGGTAAACGTCTTTTAACGTCTTTGGCGCTCCTCCGTAGGTTTTTACTAAACGTCGTTTAACGTTTTTGACAGTAAAAGAGTTAAAAATAATTGATATATTAGCTCCTGAAGCAGATAGAAACATAATTCCCAAAACCATTTTAGAGCTTACACTTGTGGCATTCACACAAACCTACGTTTATTATTAATATAAACCTTCAATACATTTTTTTTTTTTTTTTAAATCTACAAACAAATGTCGCATCTGCGGGTGTAAAACTCCAAATATATTTATTTTCAACACCGGAGCGCAGTTGGAATAACCTCGGGGGATCGGGGTAATTATTCGTCGTCCATTCCGTTACAAAGCCGTCAAAACTTTCAACATCCTCATTGTCTACAAACATATTTATTAACAGTATGTCACTGTCGACACTTATTCGCATTCCTCCCGCGCCGTCGACAATCGCGTCATTTATTTAATAACTCCCGCGAATCTGCGTCAACCATAAACGCTCGAATAAAATTCCGGGGCATGCTATGAGGCCCATGTCACCCTATCGTGCATATTCTGATGCATTTCATCGGCTAAGAATCCAAGAATTGGTTACAACACAACAAAATGACATATACGCTCTCCCGGGTTTAAAGGGAGGAGAGCGCAGGTGCGCTCCCGGCTTTAACGGTAGAAGCACGGTCACGCGCTCCCAGCCTTAATGGGTTAAACTACAAAATGGACACTGTATTAGCTGCCCTATGTAACAATTTGCCCCCAAATGTCTTTAAAATAGCCTTTTTATTTGACCATTTAGGACTGAAACATCTAACTAGTAGATTAACACCTTAGCTGTTCATAATGGGTACTCCTGCAAGTGAACTCTGGTGAATAGTTTTCGGGATTCAGGTTCGAATTTTCAGCCCTCTGTCTGCAAATGTGATGACGTGTACGTGAGAAGGTAGTGTGTTCATTTTTCGGCCTCACGTTACAGTAGTGATTCTAAATTCAATTATCTGCATTGGGCAACTTTAATATATAATTTAAGATGGCTTACTGGTCGTGTGAACTTTCCAGACTTTCATTATTATCTTTTTTCTTCAACAGCATGGGTGAGTGTGTCTGTAAAAATAAAACAAAACAACATGTAAAAATAAGGAGTGAATCTTTTACAGTACCGGTACTTCATTCAAAATTACACACTATGAAAAAATAGGAATATCAATACAGTCGTCTTGTTACAGATGTTGGACGGATGAATGGATAGACAGACAGCCAGGCAGATTTTTTGTTTTTACCATGAGAGAAATTAAGGTACCATAGCAGCAATACTCATGCTATATATACAAACATAATATTAATTTGTGTATATAAATATAAAGTACATGGTACAGTGCCATCCATAATTCTTAGCACCCTTCCTTAAGATGTATTTAGCTTCTAATATATTAATTTCCCCCCAAAATAACATAGGACCAATATTTAAAAAAAGAGGAAAATACAACCTTTAATTCAAGTGCAATCATTCAATGGAGAATAGAGAAAAATATAGAGAAAGAGAAAATATTAAGAAACATTAAGAAATAATCCTATTGCATAAAATCATGTGTGCCTCAATTATTAGCACCTGTGCAACCCCATTTTGCCAACAAAACAATGCCTAATCTTCTCCCATAATGTTTCACAAGATGTGAGAATACAGAAAGATGGATCTTCGACCATTTCTCTTTCCACAATCTCTCTCTAAATCATCCAGCGACCTGGGTCCTCTGCTCTGCACTGTCCTCTTTAGCTCACTCCACAGGTTCTGGGGACAGATGGCCATAGAGCTTGATTCTGTGTCTGGTGAACCATTTATACAATATTTCTTATGAGAGTGTGCCTCTGCAATAGAAATTAAATTTATTTGAAGGCTTTTATCAGTAATTATGGATGGCACAAAAAAGGAGTCAAACTTAATATTTGTTTCGCAAGAGTATATGCGTTGCCTCAACCTGAGAACGGTTATGAGTGCGATCTAAATTATGGCAATACTTGACGTCATACAGCATTTTTATAGCACAATAGACCAGGAAACAAGACCAAAATGAACATGCCATGTTACCGCACGCAACAAGACACAATGATGACGTGGACTGGATAAAAATGTCCAAAATGACAGCGTATAGGATTTGTCATTATTTTGATACTTAATCTGCTTAAACCTTTTTAGACACACTGCCTAATAGAATGACGGAAAAAGATTTTTGAGTCTTATGTCACTTTAAAGTTCAAAGGGTAACTCAACAGGAAATTAGACTCTAGCTCCACCCCCTCACTAAGATTTGAAATTTTAATAGTAGTGTAGTGTAGGAGCAGAGTTCGCCAGTCGGCGAGCTGCTGGAGGGCGGCGGAGACTGGGGTGTGGTGAGTGGCGGGTGAGGGTGGGTCGTGGGGGGAGCGGGGGCTGTGGCCCGTTGAGGTGCTGTGTGAGCCTACTCTGCCCCGTTCTGCCGCGTTGGGCCATGTCGGGGGCGCTCCGGCCTCCTGGGTTGACTCTACGGTCGGTGGCCCCTGTGGGGCATGAGAGGTTGTGGGCTGGTGCTGCCGTGGCCTGGGGGACCCTAGGGGGCTAACCCTTGTCTGGCCGAGGTCGACGGCTCCCCTCTGGTGGAGGTCATGCATGCCAGATCCACCACACCAGCATGTACTAAAACTCAAAATGAATTTGCTTCTCCCACTGGTCGCTGAATCAGTGGAGGTTGGCGTTTGTGGATCTCACTCTGCTTCATCTATCCTCCTATTAGTCCTTCCTCTCTTAATGTCTCCCTAATCCTGTTGGAATTCAGATGTATCTGGGGTTAGTGAAAGATTCTGGATTTGTAACTCTGTGGGTGGAGGCGGGATGGTGATGCCTGGTTAGTGTTGGATTTCACTTTGCTTCATCTTTCCTTCCATTGATCTTTCCTCCGGTTTCTTGACAACTTCACGACTCTGGTGGGACGAATTATCCGGTTAAGGTGAAGGGTTTCAGGTTTCAGGTGAATTAAAGAGCACACACACGCACACATGCACAAAAAAAAGAGGAAAAAAAGGAGAGCGATGATGATATTTTGACACGGGAAGACTGCTGAATGAATAATACTGACCTCTCAAAAGGAAAAAAAAAAAAAGATTTGAAATTGGAGCTCATAGGGGGTGTTGCCTGGAGGACCATTTGGTTGGGAATGGGGAGAGAGTTGGGCGTGGTCTGGCTGTGATTGACAGCAGCAAAACGCTAAGAAGGCATTTAAAGAGGCATGTACGAGACTGAGCAGGTGGGTGGCGGGTGCGACTACAAGTAATGAGAGGACAAACAGCCAATTTGTGTTCATCCCCGTGTTTAACCTTAACCCCTGGGCGTTATTTGTCCATTTTCTGGCATTTTTATGTTTTTCTGTTTTTCATCAAAGAAAAAGCATTTGAAAAAAATACACTAGGGACCTGAAATTTCACCAGGATTGTTAAAACATGTAGAAGTTCAAATTGGCGCCATGCTGTAATTTCTAACTATTACCAAACAGGAGGAGGAGATTCACACAAAGTTGTTGTAATAATGCCGGATTTTGGCTCATTGACTCCAGTTATAAATCACAGTTTTTGATATGCTGTAAACCTGATCTGTTATAATGCATTTTCCGTGATTACTGATGCAATCGTTTCTTTGACGAGTCATAAAGATGAAAATGGAGGAATTTGTGTGTTTAGAGTGTTAACACCCAAAATACACCAGGTGGCGCCATAGGCTAATAAATGAATTTGCTTGTGCAAAGCCCGCTGCAGATTGGTCAAAATGAATGTGATAAAAACGGTTGGAATTACAAAAAAGTTTAGTGTTGATGTGTCTGAGTTCACTTTCAGTCTATTTTGGCATGCATATTTGCAGGTGTGCACAAGAAAATGCAAAGGTACCGTCCACAGATGCAAAAAAAAAATGCACTTGTTTATTGTTATTGTTTGAATTTCAACGCTTACTGGTTGAGTGTTTGAATTTCTTTACTCTTATTGGTTCTGGGCATTTTTGAGGTCGTTGTTCTCGCGATGATCACTACTTTGCATTTCTTTCAACACAACTGGTAGAGAAAATGGCGAGAAGAATGGAGAGAAAAATGGGATTGAAGGACGCGATTCAGCTCATTTTAGAAAGTTCTGATTCCGAAGAAGAATTTAAGTCGGACGTTAGTTCCGAGAGCTCGGAAGAGGTTACAGAGTCTCCTCTTGGACTTTGGATGCCGGAGGAGGAAGAGGATGGTGACGAAGATTACGACGATGAGCATGACAAGGAGTGGAAAGTGGACTCAGATGATAGCGGAGGTGAGAGCGAGGAGGAGGGGGGCCGAGATGAACACGACAGGGAGACAGAGGATGATGACAATGACGATCAGGGTGAACAAAATAGTGAGTGGCTTTCAAAAAATAAAAAAAATATTATGGTCTCCTATCCACGAAGTGGTCAGACATTATGTCCCCCCTTCCATTCCTAATCCCGGGCCAACACTCTACGCAGTTGCCAGAATCAGCAGCCCTGAAAGTGCGTTTGATTTATTTTTCAATTAGGACATCATCCAGCGAATTTTGGACATGACAAACCTCCATGGGCTCAGGTCAGTCACTTCTTGGAGCACACTGACTGTCAGCGAGCTGCATGCTTACTTGGGGCTGCTGATTCTGGCAGGGTTATACAAATCCAAGCATGAGGCAACGATCAGTTTATGGGACAAAGATAGCGGACGGTCCATATTTTCAAAAACTATGGCCCATGGACGCTTCTGCCAAATCAACCGGACACTTAGGTTTGATGACAGACTCCTCAGGCCACATACTCCTGCCGCCGGCGGGCACAGAGGTGGCCCATGTGTGTTTTCTATCACATGCTGGACATGTCTTGCTTCAATGCATTTGTGCTTTTTACCGTGATTTACCCTGAATGGAAACAGAAGAAAAGCTACAGGCGGCGGCTCTTCCTTGAGGAGCTAGGCAAGGCTCTAATTTGGCCTGAAATTTTGAAAAAGGAAGCAAAGCCTTCTGCCGAAGGCTTGGTGGAGCAGGCGGAGCAGCATGCTGGACCCCTGTCTAAGCGCCAACAATGTGGCCTTTGCACAAAGCCACTTCGGGCTTCAAACGTTTGCGCAAAATGTGGAATTTACGTTTGCAAAAAACATATCAAGCCCCATTGCATGAAATGTTAAATGAAAAAAAAAAGTAGTTCTGGTGTTTAGTGAGTAGTAGTTCTTCATTTCAGTAACTGGTGTTTCATGTTCATGAATTCTGCATATTTGTTCTAAAGTGTTACTCATAAATTCTGTCATCAAAATCAGTTATTGTGACTGACCTTCTTGTTCTAAAGAAAAAAATTATCTCATTACGACTTATTGACTTATTCAAGTATCTAATTATGTCATATGAAATGTTTTACTTTGATTTATATATATCCATAATATATATATACAGCATAGTTAGTTTTGCTGTTAGCATAATAATGCTATTATTGTCCATTGGGGGCATTAAAAAATAAAAAGAAATAAAATAAACTATATATGTATGGATAGGTCTGATGCCACTGAACATTTTCAGCAGTTGAAAGTGAAAAAAATATTCATAAATGACTAAGTTATGTCACTTCAAAGGAAATGCTAGATTTCGGCAAAATTACAAGAACTTTGTTTTATTCAGAAAACTGCTATTGTGTGAAAACTGGGCATGCATAAAAAATTCTATTGTAATGGCTTATGGACTTGTTTGAGCCTCTAACTATGTCATATGAAATATTCAAATTTGTCTTTTATTTTATATATATTTACAGCATAGTTAGTCTTGCTATTAGCATAATACTGCTATTATTGTCCATAGAGGGCATTAAAAAAACTTTTTTAAAGCTATATATGTATAGATAGGTCTGATACCAGTGAACATTTTGAGCGGTTGAAAGTGAAAAAAATATTCATAAATGACTAAGTTATGTCACTTCAAAGGAAATGCCAGATTTTGGCAAAATTACAAGAACTTTGTTTTATTCAGAAAACTGCCATTGTGTGAAAACTGGGCATGGATAAAAAATTCTATTGTTATGACTTATGGACTTATTCAAGCCTCTAAATATGTCAAATGAAATATTCAAATTAGAACTTTATTTTACATATATATACAGCATAGTTAATTTTGCTGTTCGCATAATACTGCTATTATTGTCCATAGAGGGCATTTAAAAAACTTTTTTAAAGCTATATATGTATAGACAGGTCTGATGCCAGTGAACATTTTGAGCGGTTGAAAGTGAAAAAAATATTCATAAATGACGAAGTTATCACACTTCAAAGGAAATGCCAGATTTTTGGCACAAATTACAAGAACTTAATCAAGCTATAATAACGCCCAGGGGTTAAGATGGCACCAAACACACTGTTTTTGACCCAAATTCAAGCTTTCAACAAACATGCACTACAACAGAGGTGGGCAATCTCGGTCCTCAAGGGCCTGCAGGTTTTGGAGGTTTCTCACTTCCAACGCAAGCTGATTCCAATCAACAGGATCGTTATCGGGCTTATGCAGAGTTTGCTGATAAACTGATCATATATCAGCTGTGTTGGAGGAGGGCAACATGCAAAACCTGCAGGACTTTGGCCCTTGATGCCCACCTCTGCACTACAATGTCAAAATAATGACCAGGACATGTAGACAACATTTGTACACCAGTTTATCAGCAAAAAAAAGTTGATTTAGTGCGGAGTCACCCTTTAAAGCGACTACAAACCCTAGGCGCCTTCATTTCCATGTACAGATCGGCGACGGAAAAATGTCCATGCGGAAACACCGAAGTGGCCAAAAATGGGTTATGGGTGCCGCAAAGGTTTTAATTATATTAAAGCAATAGCTGCTCGGGTCCTAATAAGAAAATGATCCTAAACATAAAGCAAAATCCAAAGTGGAATGTTTAAAAATAAATATATAAAGGTGTTCGAATGGCCAAGTCAAAGACCAGACCTGAATCCAATTTAGAATCTGTGGAAAAATCTGAAAGCTGCTATTCATAAACGATCTCCATCTAATCTACCTGAGCTAGAGCTGTTTTGCAAAGGAAGAATGGGCAAAAAAATTCAGTCTCTAGATATGCATAACAGATGGCGACATACCCCAAAAGACTTGCAGCTGCAATTGCAGCAAGAAAAATGGTTCTACAAAGTATTAACTCAGAGGGGAGAATATTTTTATACATCCAACTTATCAGGTTTTGTATTAGTAAAAATGTTGAAAATATAATATAAATTAGATCTGCTTCACGATTGTGTCGTACTTGATTGTGTTGATTCTTTAGAAAAACATTACATTTTAATTTATTTTTGAATCCAGAAATGTGGCAAAAGGTAAAAAAGTTAAGGGGGCTAATACTTTCGCAAGGCACAGTACTTGACCAATAAAGATGGTTCTGATTTGTTTTACACTTCTCAGGCCTCAGACCAGAGCGGCAATGTATTTGTTTTCAAGCTATTTTCATCGCTTTAATTTGGTTCATGCCACGTAAAAATAACAGACAAAGTTGGGGATGGACCATTAATATTGATTTGTTTGTGTGTGTGCGTGTGTGTGTGGGGGGGGGGGGGGGGGGTTACCATATGTGCACAGTACATATGAGGTTTCCGCTGGACAGCAACAATATACACAGTGTTGTAATACCTAAACTGTAAACCTGAGTTTTTTGTAAATACCCACCAAATAAATCTGAAAGTCTGCAGTTTAAGCACAATTTGTTTAATTTCAAATACATTTGGGTGGTGTTTAGAGCCAAAAGGATGAGAATTGTGTCAATGTCCCATTATTTATGGACAACTCTGGGTTTTAGCGTGTTTTCTAGAGGAAACCCTGGAAAAACATTTTCTTTTTTTAAATGTAACATGCACAAATGTGAAACTACATACCAGTCCAAACTGCCAATTCCTTCTGTGTTCATCCAATGTCTGCAGTGGCCCTTCACTCTTGACTCTAATTGCAATGAAGTCATTGTCCCCACCAATCGATACTGATCCATTATCTACATTTTCCTGCAATGTGGAAAGAAAAACTGTTACATATATATATATATATATATATATATATATATATATATATATATATATATATATATATATATATATATATATATACACACACACATACATTCAATCTGATAATAATAGACAAGATGGCGGCTGGTGCTGCACAATGTGCCCCAACTCCTTTTACAAGACTTAAACCTGAAGTCTATCAGACTGTGGATGGTAAAGTAATTGTAGAGGACGAGCTCTTAAACTTCCTTGTTGTAAAATTGAGGACTTTGAGCCAAGATGAAATTGTCTTGTTGGCGGTAAACACATTTGACACAGAGTGGATTGAAGCATCTAAGAAAGTTTGATTTGAATTGTGTCCAACAATGTAGCGTAATATTTCGCACAAGGGAGAACAAAAGGACATTAATAACATCAAGAGTTGCCTGAAAATTTTAAATGAATGTGGGGAAAATGTCCCGCGATTTGTATCCCACTACTTGGATGACTTGCCCCCCGTGACTTTCTCAAACATGGATGTTTGCGGCTTGCTCCAGAGAATAGAGCAGCTTCAGGCGGACGTATGTGCCATGCGCAGCACGCTAAAGGCCCAATCGGTTGTGTGCGCCGCCGTGTGGAAAGTCTGGAGAGTGCTGCTGCTGTTGCGATCGTGCCACGGCGTGACGGCCTGGCTGTAAGTGGACCAGCAGTGCTGGATGCCCCCTGCGGCGCCGGCCCTTCCTGTGACATGGTGGCTGCTGGATCCAGGCAGGTGACAACGACTGATGGTATGCTGCTTGTCCCAGCGAGAGAGCTGTTGTTATTTTCGGCCTGTTCCCAAAACAATTTGCTAAAGTATATTACAGTACATACAGTATATTAAATAATATGTATACTGTTAACACACGTTATGTTCTGTTTTGCTAAGCATGAGATTTCCGAGCGTCTTTGAATGCATCATGCGACTCGCTGAGGGGAGGAATAAGTTGAAAGTAGGAATTCAGTCAAGTGTACTCTTCGTTTCAGGCTCTCTATTGTCCTATTTTGGCGCCGGTTACCGTGTTTGTAATTCATAATAAAAGGTGAGAAACAACTACCATAATTTCCGGACTACAGTATAAGCCGCTACTTTTTTCACTTGCATTCGACCCTGCGGCTAATACATTGGCTTATGCACCAAATCACGAGGGGACGCACTATAAAGGAAGCGCAAGAGCGCCAGGCAAAGCAAAACAAACCAAGTAAACCCAAATACAGTAGGAGAGAGAGAACGAGAGCGAGACATTTTGCGCCTTCATTATGGAAAAGAAACGGAGAAGTGCATAAGATGCTGCAGCGACAACAAAAGAGAGTGAGTTATTAGCTATTCTGGGCCTGTTTGGTTCCACCACTGAGGAAGGCGACTTGAATGGTTCAGGTAATTCGGAGGAGGAGGACGATGGCAGCAGAATTACCAGTAAAGACTGAATGCTATAGTATGCTTTGTTATAGTAATGTATTTTTGTACAGCTGTGTAATTAATGCGCCTCTGTGTTCCCAAACAGTCATCTCTGTCTCGACAATCCCCTCTGTGGTAGTGGAAACCCTTATATACCATTGCGGTAACAATAAACCACCTGTGGCTTACACATAGACCAAAGTGAAGTATTCCCCAAATTTAGCTAGCACGACTTATAGTCAGGTGCGCTTTATAGTCTGGAAATTACGGTAATTTTTTGTGTCACAAGGACTAAGCAGATGCTCAGAGGGAATCAAGCTTTTTCTGTTTCCGGTCCCTCTTGCTTCACGTTAAGCAGGCCCCCTCTCTGTCCATTTTTAAAATTTGTCTTACAACATATTTTTATTCTTTGGCTTTCGACTTAGCATGCGATTCAGCATTGTTTTATTGTTTATTGTGGTGACTATATATGCAATAATTTGTTTTAACTGTCTGGTTTTATATGTCAGATTTGTACTTTATGTACAGCACTTTGTATGCAGCTATGATTGTTATTAAAATGCTCTATAAATAAAGTTGAATTATTTTTTAACTCAGTGCACATAACTTGGAACACTGAATTTTGAGTAATTTTGCTAAGTCAACAACAAATAGCGTTTTCATGGTGGTTTTGCGCAATAAAATCCCCATTATTATGGGAGCATAAGAAATAATTGCTGATGCTAAAAAGCATTCACTCAAAAACTACTGACAATTTGGGAAAATGAACCAAATTAGTATTTGACTAATAAGCAGTCACAGTGTATATACTGTATGTACAGTAGATGTCCCTGTGTTCAGCTACTTACCTTGTGCTTTAGCCGGCTCTTTACTTCCTTGATGCCCATTTTGGCATGGTCTTTAGCCTGTCAATAGAAACATACATGCTAGAACCAAACAACTCTATTTTTAACATAGTTTGAGTTATTTTTAAAATTATTATTACTGAGCATGCACTCACAAATTTGTAAACAGTCTTCATGGCTGGGTTTGCTTTGGTCTTCACTGTATTCAAGATAGCCCCGCTGCCTTTCTGTCAGGAGACATGAGAATATTTCAAAAAACACTTGCATTTACAAAGTGCTGTTTGCAAGACAGAAAGAGGGTCAGGGAAGTAGGATTCACAAGAAAGGATACAATTTTATTAAACTAGAGCTGCGTGCAGCTATGTAGGGGCCTTGAAGCCCGGGCCACTTTTTGGGGTACAGTGTTCGCTCGCTATAACGCAGTTCACATTTCACGGTCTCGCTATTTCACGGATTTTTTTTTGTCCAATTTTGCATGCAATATTTTTTAGTTATGTCCCTATTTTATGAAGATTTATGAAGGTTTGAACATTGAAAATGTTTAAACAAGAGAGAAACGTGATTAAATGTAAATGCCTCGTTGAGGAAAATGTGTAAACTGTGTGGTGAGATGTTTTAGAGCCTTAAAACATTTATAATAAATGCAAAACATAAAGCTAACTACTTTGCAGATTTCATTTATTACGGGTATTTTTTGGAACCTAACCCCAGTGGAACACAAGGGAACACTGTACTTGCACATTGGGGTACTGACACATTAAAATTATTTTCTTTTTTTAAATAATGGCACACAACTTTACATATGTATTTTTTGTTTTGCACCTGGCCTGATGTGTATTCAAAATCTCATCAGTTTACATACATGTTTAGACCACCCATATTAGCAAATATTTCTTGGCAAAAAATGCATAGCTAAAGCAACAGCGTTCAGTGAAATAGAAAGGTTTACATTTCATCAGCAACATCTTTAGATGACACACCAAAATATTCAAGTCAATTGAATAAAATCTGTGGGAGGAGATTGTTAACTCATTTGCTCCCAAAAAAACGTATTCTTGGCAAAAAATGCATAGCTACAGCAACAGCGTTCAGTGAAATAGAAAGGTTTACATTTCATCAGCAACATCTTTAGATGACACACCAAAATATTCAAGTCAATTGAATAAAATCTGTGGGAGGAGATTGTTAACTCATTTGCTCCCCAAAAAAATGTATAAATACGTTTTTTATGCTAGAGCATACAGAAGGCTTTGATGCAGCCTCTGAACTGCAGAAAATGGGTGAAGCAATGGTAGTAATTACAAAAACGGCCAGCATATAGCAGAGTATAAGAGTTCCACCAGGGCCATGTTGAAAAAAGCTCATTTACCCACAGTTCTAAACATATTTGTGAATAATGATGAAACTTATATATTATTCTAATATTCTAATGCTAAATGCTGCAAATCGGAAACAGATATAAATATACTTTTTTTTCCTGATGAAAGAAGAGATTAATCTTTCTCTTGGTAGGTTCCATGTTTTGATAGCAATAGAACACAATATTCTGTGGGGCTTGCAAAATCAGTCAAAATCCAGTAAAACAGCCGGCAGCGAAGTGGGTTGCTTCAGTGAAAATGGCTGGGAGTTAATGAGTTAAAATGTGACCTCTATAATAGGCCAAAAATCCAACAAAATGTTAAAGTAAATCCAAAAGTCTTGGGCTGTTTCATATGCCTCCAACTTTTACTGTAACCGGGGCTGCACTTTGGAAAATTTGTATGGGGCGGGACTGAGCCATTTTTGAAAATATAATTATTTATTACATTTATCTATACTTATTTATTCTATTTTATATATTATAAAAATATACATTATTTTGCCAGGCCTGATGTGTGTGAAATTTTCATCCATGTTAAGACACTAAAAATATCAGCGTTCTTTTTTTCAAACAATGTATTGCCATAGCAACAGAATTTCACAGAGCGACCATTACGGTGAAAAATAAGTTCATAGATCTCTTCAGTGATGTACTGCCATTAAATATGTGAAATTTTGAGAAGTTAGGACCATCTGGGTCAAATTACAACACCATTTATTGTCACAGTGGATCATCAGACTTTGCGGTTCCGTAATGGCCACACCCTGTGCCAAAAAGTCAGAATGTTTGGTCTGAGGCAGGATCAACAACCTAAGGCTTTTCTGCCAAATTTTTAACTAGGTCTGTTCTAGGCCTAGGCGTAGCAGATACAAATGTAAAAATAAAAAAAGTTTTACAAAGACATTTCTTGTCACCACTAGGTGGTTCTATATTTATAACCAAATTTCATCATATAGATACCTTCAGGCCATGACTATTAACATACATGTTGATAGTAATATACATATTAACATACATGTGAAGTCTAGGACATTTTTTTAAATAAATCTAGTGTTCCTTTAAAATACCGTGATACAGACTCTTTAAAAAATATTGACTGCAAGTAAAAGTAGGCAGTGTTGTAGCTGTAATATGTTCGACCAAGGTGATTTTTTTTTAAGATAACAAAAGGTCTAGACATCAGCTAACAGGTCAAAACCATTTGAATTGTATTTGTATGATAATGTGTCAAACCAATTCCATAAGTATTTTGAACAACTTGTATGAACCAACAACCAGAATATTAATAAAATAAATTGTAACACAGACTTGGTCAAATTGTGGCTGATTTTACTCACCTTCACAGTGGTTAGCCACTGGTGGTAAGATTTATCATCTCCTGTAAAGAAATTGATTGAGTGATTAGAAACCTTGAACCTCCTTAACCATATTTTCTAAGGCCTATTATAAAACAGAATACTCCATGAATTCTAATTGAGATTTCTCAATGTTCACATGCAAAATGTATTTTTTACAACAAACTCAACACACATTGCAAACTTGGCACAATTCTAGCTTTTAAGGAGTCAAATACATGCAGTCTATTCATCATCGAAATTATGAAAACTATTCACTGAGAAATGGATATAAGCTTTCTAAGGGTCAATGCCTTCCTCTGTATGCCCCTCTAAAAAAATAAAAGAAAATAATGAAATATGCACTGCTGTGTATAAAATTCATTATGCAGTAGAATAATGGAACAATGGGCACACATTCGGCTACTGCGTGATGATTGAATGATCTGTCTGAGGGGTAGATTGGGGTATGACTAAACATTTAATAAGGTTATTTTAATATTTTATACAAAAAATGTCAGTCAGTCAGTCAGTCTGTATCTCTCTCTCTCTCTCTATACATACATACATACATACATACATACACACATATATATATGTGTGTGTATGTGTGTATATATCATATATATATACATATATATATATATATATATATATATATATATATACACACACACACACACACACACACACACACACACACACACACACACACACACACACACACACATATATATATACATATACATTTATTAGGGGTGGAACGGTTCACAAAATCCACGGTTCTGTTTTCGGTTTTTGGGTCAGTTTGGTCTGCAGTTTTAGAAAAATCAATTATATCTTGGAGTTACAAGTAAAAGTGTATATTATTCACAGCATATGCTTGTGGCATATAGTGGCAGGCATAACAAATATCTGCCCTTCAATTGGATGGCAAACGGTAAAACCAACCTGTGTTTATCAGTCTGTTGCCATTCATACAACAGACTAAGTCATGGTTACCTGCATATATATCAGCTTTGTGTTCAACTTTACAAGCCCAGATAAATTTGTGACTAAACTGTGTTATGATCATTATTTGAGTAAGAAAACTTTTTAGTTTTGTTTGCTGGTTTACAAGACAGCGTCCATTTGGCTCTTGGCTCTCACTGGGTTTGAAGACACCACTTGAAGAGCTGTGCAACCTAGCTCGTTGCTAACGGCTAACCAAGTGCATTCATTCAAAGCAGAGATACAGCGGTAGTGCTACACAGTCCAAATGGCTCCTCCACGCCAACATTCTCCTTAAAAATTGTGTGTTTTGGCTCCAGTGTAGTACAGTGTATTTCTATTGGGTAATTTTGCCAAGGACGTTTCTGCTGCGTCATGACTGGAATTCCCTTCAGGAGAGGCTTTCCAAATATGGACGTTAGTCGAACGTAAAAAAAATTATGCCGTTAAAGGCACTTTAAGTTAACGCGATATTAACGTGATTATTTTGACAACTATATATATATATATATATATATATATATATATATATATATATATATATATATATATATATATATATATATATATATATATACTGTCAAAACTAATACATAATCCAGAATACATAAGTATTGTGTGTAAAAGCATATATATATATATATATATATATATATATATATATATATATATATATATATATAAAATATATAACACTAGACCATTTGCAATTTCAACTTCGCAGACATTAACCAGATTGTACAAATTGGTGCCTTCAATTGGGTTAAACAATTAGGTTAAATGTGGGTCCCATGTTGGTTTGATTAGGAAATCCATCACCTCGTTTAAGACTGTTTCTCATTTCCTGTTTTAGTTTTTCTTTGATTATTTTATCATTTTAGTTCTTGTTTTATTTCCTATGACAGTAGAGTTTTGCTTCTTTTAAGTAGATTTTCCCACGTGCACGAAATCAAAACCTGATTGCTTACTGTGTGTGTTTCATCAATTTATAGAAACCTCGAAGCTGAAAAAAGAACTCACAAAAATCGTAAAAAGGGTACAGCCTTCATTTTGATGACTGATTCAATGAGGTTCTCATTTGTTATTCTGATAAAACTATCAAAAATAGATGTGGTGCTCCAAGGTTCTGATTCAAAATTAATTTAAAAATTACATTTGAGTCTTCTTCAATTAATGAGTCAACTGATTATTAATTTAATTAACAATTATTGATTTAATAATTAATTGGACTATTTTCCCTTACATAATGGTGTTCCTTTGGTGAGGCCCATTTAAGTTACATATTTTGTGAAACACACACATGGAACAATTTTAAAAACAAACAGCTTAGTGCAGCTCTACTTTCTCTTTTGGGAAATTTCAGCTCGTTTCCATAGCAGCCAAACTAAAACTTAACACCAGCTAATCCGGTGTATAAAAGCAGTGTATTTGAAGTGATAAATGAAAAGGGAATAAATTTGTCGATTATTTGAATGTTACACACACAAAAAGTGGAAGAGTAACAATCACATTTAATTTATTGCATGCAAAATTTTATCAGGCCTGGGAATGTCTTTTCTGATTGGGTTAAAATTACATTCCAAAGCTCACGTGGCGCAATCAGTTTAGCTACCTGATTACGTTACAAGCCTTAAGACTGAGGAAATAGTTCTTAGTGCACCAAATTCTGCATCGAGTCCATTAGAGTCACAGCCCTTCAGAGCGCTCCTCATTTGACATGTGGCCTCCAACAGGACCACATGTCAGCACGCGACCCCTAATGAGAGCCCACTGTCTGCCTAATTGTAGTACTAAAACATTAGTAACACAGTTTGATTAAATTGTTGCAATTAGATTTCTATCTGGTTAACTTAAGTCTACTGTTTGCGTATAGTGGAGCAGATAATTGCATTTTTAGCCAGAATCATTCACTTTGTGATACAAGCATGACATTTTGTACATATACTCTTTAAACCCCACTCTTTTAAAAAATAACGCTGGCCACACAAAATCCAAGATGTCTGACGATTTTTTCCCCCCTTAATAACTCAAAATGCATTGATTTTAAGCCCCATAAATGTATTAAAGTTTAATATAAAGTTGGGTATTGCGGATATTTTGGTGCCAAGTATATGTGTAGTAAGACATTTGTAACAATGATTGTTATTAATTGAATATGGTTATGTTTTTTTTTTTTGTAGCCTGCTATTTTCAGCACATTTAGGACATGTAACCATGATGGGGTCCAAGATGTCTGCCATCAACTTGAAGTAATCATAAATTCAGTACAGTATATAGACGATAAAAGCAGATATTTTGGTACCATGTGCATCTATAATGATTCGTAAAATACAGCATCTCCAAGTCACAATCCTTCACTATGGGCAGAGAAACTCAGTTTGGAGAAAACAGAATAGGCTTCTGGACATATGTCTCATGTCTGCCTAGCTGTTTTCTTGCCCTTGTTGCGGAAGGCTGACAGGGTGTCACATCCTGTAAAGGCATGGAGAAATAGCATGCCTTCATTTGCCTTGATCATGATGGATTGGCTGCCATGTTCTGTAGCACATTAAGCGTGCATAAAAATACGGCTGTCCACTTTCTCATGATAGCATTTGCCCAGTCCATGAGTGCTGAGGACAGCCGGTCCCTTTGTGACAATAACCATATTTTTGGTAAACATTTGTGCCACTTCGTCGGCAAGAAGGTGGTACAACTCTTGTTGTCATTAAGAAGTTATGCCATTGATGGCATGGTGTTCCTATTTGTCACCTTGCGTCTTACCCACTAGCCACGTTTTGACCGTGTTCCAGCTTTAAGGTTTGAAGTGTTGTACACATCAAAGACCAGATGTGTTATTGTGTACTTGCTGGAGTATGTGTATATCACTGGAAGGAAGTCGAGAATTGCATAGTCCTCAAATGTCTTGAATCTTTTTGGTGGCAGGGCATGTGCCAAAGCTGACCCATCTACAATGAGAACGTCTGCTTTCTTGTCAACTGGTGGAACATAAGTCTCAAGGATAGAGGTCAGCTGAGACTTCAAGAGTACAATCTTCCACCCTTGCTCAATGTAGCAGGGAAGGACTGGTTCTCTTACTGAAAAAACTCTTGAATGACACACTCTTGGCTATGACGAGATCAAAAGCTTTGAGAACAGCTGACAGTCCTCCTTGACAAGCTTATGCTTTGTTGATTCAGCAGAAGAAGAGTCCTGTCTACAGAAGTCAGCTCATAGAAAATGGATGGATTGTTTTCCAGGGCCTGTGAAAAGTCCAGAAATTTTCTCATCTGACCTCTCTCCAAGTGAGACTGCAGAAGTTCTGCAAAGTTAGGGTGAGCAAGGTCTTTTAGAGCTATAAGTTGTCCCAAACTTATCAACCATCTCATTGAACTTTTTCTGTGCCTGTGGAGTTCGCTCATGGTGGCTTCTGTGCTCCCTTGCCTCTTTGGTGTGTGCCTCCATTTCATATTGGGACACCAAACAACTAATCTCAGGACCAGCTACCATCCAAAAGTGCGGATGGGTCTTCAGTAAGGCCAATGGCACCACCATCACCTTTGATGATGGCATTTGCCTGCTCGTGAGCTAGATCAAGGGCAAGGGCGGAGAAATTCCTTGTTTTGTGGACAACAAAGTTACCATTATTGAACTCTTGAGCCAGTTCTGGGTGTGTGTTCTCTAACATGACCATGTCCCTGAGGTGGATAGGAAGCCACTGTGCAAAGTTGTTGTTGTTGGCGACGGCAAGGAAATAAGGTATAAATTCACTAACTGCCTGGCAATAGAGAGCAAAGTTGGCCTCACGAAAGGACCTGATGAGCAAGAAGATGACTATATCCATAGACAGCACCATGTGCCAAAACAGGAACTGTGGACTTTCCTCTTTGCGAAACTCGCACCACTCCTCAAAGCTCAATGTGTCATCAGTGTTATTTGTCCGATCTGCACAGCTGTCATGATATGCAGATTTAAGGAGTTTAAGGAGTAGAGGCTACAGGCTGTGACCTGATGAGTTTACCTCGTCTTGGTCACACTTGCAGATGATAGGAAAGATTCTGCAGTGCCAGAGGATGCAACATCTGCCTTCACCAAGGCCCCAGTCCAACCATTTTTTTTTGCAGAGAAGTGTGCCCAGGGACTTCTGGACTGCCATCTCAATATGGAGATCATCAAACATGACGAGGTAGCCATCTTGGACACCATCTTGGTTTTAGAAGTTCATTTTATGATCCATATGAAAATAACAGTTTATGAAAAGAACATTTTCATATGACCATATTCACTTACAGTTAATGTTACAAATGTCTTGTTCTCCCGAGTCTGTACAAGTATCTATATGCTGTATTTCAAGAGCTGTAATGGATACACACACATAATTGGTTCCAAAATATCCATAACTCCCAACTATATATTGAACATTAATACATTTTGGGGGATTAAACCCAATACATTTTGAGTTATTAAGGAAAAAAATATTTATTTCAGCAGACATCTTGGATTTTGTTGCCGCCATCTTGGAATTTTGCGTGGCCAGCGTAAATTTTGAAAAGAGTGGGGTTTGAAGAGCATATGTACCAAATTTCACACTTGTATCACGTGAATGATTTTTTCATTATCTGCTCCACTATTAATAGTTACATTGCTACAGTGCCAGAAGTTGCCAACGCAAAGCAATAACAACTCACGTGTGAGAACCGACACCAACGTCACATTCAAAGCACTTAATTTATAATTTAAATAATCAAGTTACCGGGATTTTAAACTAATCGAGGGATAAAATTACTACTGTACTATATTAATCTGTGATTTTCATTAGACCCAAGACATTTTGAAACAGCATTTTGCATCTATTATGACACTTTTAAACCTTGCATAATAAATTTCCAAAGTTTTTGCTCCTTGATTTATTTAAATTATAACCACTAGTGTCTTTTTAATAAAACGGCATCAGTGCCGTGCATAATAACCCGCGCAATCATCTGTATGAAGTGAATTTAACGTGTCTTGACAGATTGACATCTGACAGGAGACGCACGCACGCGCAACTTCCGATGTGACGTGTCGTTCATTGACAAAGTTTACGTTAGTGTGTCTTGCTAACAATTTTGCTTGCAAATTGCTACATTTTAAAACTTGTTTAAGACATTTAAACGCCCATTTAAGACACATTCAGTGAAAAACTTTATTGATCGAACAATAAGAACAAGTCCACATAAGAGCCTCGCTGCGTTTCCAAACGCCGATGGCGTCCTCCTGTGGCGATTTTTAGTACCACAGTTGAAAAACATTTACCAACAAAATTAAACGCTTGATAACTTCAATTATTGACTTACCAAGGAGTTTGTTGAAATAATTAATCGCTGTTTTGAAATTGAAAACTTGACAACACTAATAACCAGTAGTGTATAGCTTTCCAGTTTTATTAAATGTGTTTACCCAATTAATAGGCACTTTTGGAAACCTCAATTGAATTAAATGTAATTTAATTAAATTTGACTGCCTTCAGTTGACCTTTGTTTTCCAAAGCCCTGAACTTCATACGTATGATGTGGTTAATGTATTATAGCAAACTAAATTGTTTAACACATTTCCTTGAGGAGTTTCAATTATTTAATGCAGCGCCATTTAAAATAATAGTTAACATATTTGGAGCCCATCCTTATTCTGTGCCTTAATAATTTAGGTAAAACATTTGGAATCAACTAATTGAGCCCAAAAGCCAATTTTCAAACACTAAGCATTTCCAGCATTGTCTAATTGATTAATAATTAGTCCTCCTTCCAAATTGAGTAAAGTGAGCATATGTATATCTTTATTAATATCATAACGCTATTTTTAACCATGGATGCTTTGGAAAATGCCATTGCAACAGTGACTAACAATATCATTCCAGGCTATGCCGATGTGACAACCAGCGCTAACACGCAGAGATCCTCGAGGCCAACATTATGCAACTCGTTTGTGATGCTCGACAAAAATCGGTAACCCACTAAGACATGGCACAAATCCTCAGCCGACTGATGGTGGATTTTGTGGATTTTGTTTTTTTTCCCCATGTCATCATCATTGCTCTCTCTCTTTTTTTTTCTCTTGTGCATGTGCGGGTGTGCGTGTGCATATGTGCGTGCGTTTGAGTGTGTGCTCATTAATTCACATAAAACCAATTAAAAATCCCATACCGTTCACCTAAACCTTCAGAATCCAACTAGAGTTGTGACGTTGTCAGGAGACCCAAAGAAGGATCAAAGAAAAGAAAGAAAAGTGAAATCCAGCACCGACCAGATATCACCTACTACCCCCCGGGTTACCAACCTGAATCTTTCACCAACCCCAGAAACATCTAAATTTCAACAAATTAGGGAGACCTCAAGAGGCCAAAGGAAAGACTGAGGAAAGGAAGGAAGGATAGATGAAGCAGAGTGAGATCAGACATCAGCCTCCACCGATTCAACGACCAGAGGAAGAAGCAGATTGTGTTTGAATTTCGGTAGATGCTGGTGTGGTGGATCTAGCATGCATGAAAACCTCCACCAAAGAGGGGAGTTGTCGACCCCGGCCAGGACAGAGCAAGCACAACTCCCCAGGGCCCCCCAGGCCGCGGCAGCGCCAAGGCACAACCCCCGGGCCCCGCAGAGGCCACCGGCCGGAGAGCAAACCCAGAGCGCCCCCCCCCCCCCCCACCCCAACACGGCCCGCGCCCCAAGCCCAACGCAGCAGAACAGGGCACGGCAGGCCCACCAGGCACCCCACCGGCCCACAGCCACCGCTCCCCCACGACCCCCCCCCCCCCGCCCCCAACCCACACCCACCACAACCCAGCCCCTGGCGTCATGGGCTTTCTACTTGCGCCTCCGTGCTCTGGTACTCTAGTAACTGCATTGTTGTGCTTCACCTGTCCACCTGCCGATGCCACGTCTAGGAGTGCCGACTGAAACGTCCTGTCGAAGAACATTTCGGTCCGCAAAGGGAGGATCTGTAACAATTATCGGCCTGTTGTAATTTTTGCAACCTCATCATAGACAAGGAATTTCATTCCTGTGTCCTGGACATGCCACCGTGGGGGTTGGGGGAGACAAAGAGCACTCACGCCACACACACATACCTCCAGCCCCTAGCCTGGAGTGAGAAGACTGGCACACACACACACACAAAAAAAAGAAACGTGACTATTACTGATTATTTTGCAACAAAAGAATGAATTATAAATGTTATGCGTTTGCCATTTTTGAAATGTTGACTCCATGAAGTGTCATGAAAATGTTCCATTGCAGTGGCGGATTCCCCACTTAACTTTCATGTGTGTGCACGTTTTGACAGTTGTCAGCTAGGTAACATTTCTTTTGATGTGTTCAACTTAACGTGTTTGCATTTGATTGAAGTTTGAACTTAGAATCTAAGTTAACATGGGATCCAGATTCAATCAAATTATTCTTTACCAAAATTCCTAGAGGGCTGGTAACTTTCCGCCCTGGTCTCTGTGTAACTCGATAGCGGACCCCCATGATTGGAAACAGACTGAACCCCCGATTAGGGCAAGCTCCCTGCTTGTGTCATTCTCTCTCTTTTTGCCCTCTGGATACACCTGGCTGATGGCTCCCCTGCTCTGTGGGGGGTCTCCTCTCCGGGCGTGGCTGCAAGAAACAAAGCTAGCCCCAGTATCCGGGGGGCGAGCCTTTTCGCCCCACCGTGCTGTCTCCATCTGCCCGCCGGGGTCCCGTTGGGGGTTGGTGGTGCTGGGGGCGGGTGCGCCTCCTGCCCCCGCTGTCACTGCACTAGTTTTGCAAAATACACTTTGTTAATAGACACATAAACACCGTCTTCGCCCTACAACTCCCCTCCAATTTGAATGCACCCCACAACTAGGAGGGACGGGTGTGTCGGGGTGGGGAGCCATCGATTGGGGCAGACCGCAGTACTGCAGTCCCCCATCTGTATCCTGGTGTGGTGCTGGTGGCTGGGTGGGAAGGTGTCTGAGGATTTGGGGGCCTGGAGGCGGCGGGGGCTGGGTTATTGTGGGCGGGGGGGGTCGTTGGGGGAGTGGGGGCTATGGGCTGGTGGGGTGCCTGGCAGGCCTGCCGTGTCCCGTTCTGCTGCGTTGGGCTTGGGGCGCTGGCCGTGTTGGGGTGGGGGGCGCTCCGGGCTCATGGGTTTGCTCTCTGGCTGGTGGCCCCTGCGGGGCACGGTGGTTGTGCCAGATCCACAACACCAGCATCTATCGAAATTCAAACACAATCTGCTTCTTCCTCTGGTCGTTGAATCAGTGGAGGCTGATGTCTGTGGATCTCACTTCATTTATCCTTCCTTCCTTCCTTCCTTTTCTCAGTCTTTCCTTTAGTATCTTGAGGTCTCTCTAATTTGTTAGAATTAAGATGTTTCTGGGGTTGGTGAAAGATTCTGGTTGGTAACCCGGTGAGTAGTAGGTGATGTCTGGTCGGTGCTGGATTTCACTTTCCTTTCTTTTCTTTGATCCTTCCTTGGGTCTCCTGAAAACTTCACAACTCTAGCGGGATTCTGAAGTATTCGATTTAGGTAAACGGTATGGGATTTTTAATAGGTTTTAGGTGAATTAATGAGCACACACTCAAACGCACATATGCACACACACACTCACGCAATTACAAAAAAAACAAAAAAAACAAAGCTAGCTTGACCACCAGCACACGGCGCGTGTGGCCAACACATGCGACAAACTCACGGAAGCCATCACTTTTGGCGACAGGCACAGTCAAACACACTGCTTTTGGCAAGGCTAAACGGATCGCAGCGCTAGCAGCGCTAACAGCGGTGCTCTGAGGCCCCAACCGAAAAGGCCTCTTCGCAGCCAACAGGTCGACCTTCCCCCGCCATGAGGCTCAGCTGCCCAGCCGGACTCTTTCTCGCTCTCTCTTCATCTTCTGCTTCAAACAGCAGCTTGGCGACCCTCCAATCCAGGCTTTCCGCGACCAACACTAGACCATTTGTAAGTGCAACTTCGCAGATATTAACCAGATTGTACAAATTGGTGCCTCCAATGGGGTTAAATAATTAGTTTAAATGTGGGTCCCATGTTGGTTTGATTAGGAAATCCATCACCTTGTTTAAGACCTTTTCTCATTTCCTGTTTTTGTTTTTCTTTGATTGTTTTATCATTTCAGTTCTTGTTTTATTACCTATCACAGTAGTTACAGTTTTGCTTCTTTTAAGTTCCAAGCAGATTTTCCCACATAGGTTCGAAAAAAACTGTGTACAAAATCAAAACCTGATTGCTTACTGTGTGTGTGTTTCATCAATTTATAATAACCTCTAAGCTGAACAAAGAACTCACAAAATCATAAAAAGGGTACAACCTTCATCTTAATGACTGATTCAACAAGGTTCTCATCAGTTATCCTAATAAAACTATTAAAAAATAGATGTGGTGCTCCGAGGTTCTGATTCAAAATTAATTCAAATATTAAATTTGAGTCTCCTTCAATTGATTATTTATTTAATAATTAACAATTATTGATTTAATAATTAATTGGACCGATTTCCAAGTCAAAACTGGCTCACCTGCATAATTGCCATTGTTGATCTCCTCCTCAAAGATGTCAGTGAAACCTTCTCCAGAGTTTAATAGTTCCAGACGGCCATCAATGAACTGCAGTTGCAAAAACAAAACAGACAAACAAAAACAAGTTACTTTTTCTTAGTATTTTGACTGTGACGCTGTTCTCATACGTATGTTATTCATCTTCAAAATTAATAAATATATCATGAAATGAAATCATGAAAACAACAACAACAACAAAAGAACACTTTAACACACCACTAGCAGTTCGTCAGATCAGCTTGGAGCTGTTGAAGCTGTTGGAACTCGGCTCGCTACCCCATTGTTTTTTTGTGTGTTTTTTTTTATTCATCTTCTTCCACAAAACCAGACATTGCACAGGCCTCTCAGGCCCAACACAGACACTCTTTTCACATATGTGATCAAACTGGACCGTCTCTAAGTGTTGAGTGATTGGTCTATTCAATCATTTGTTGGTTAATTTCCACGTAAAATAACCCCCACATTTGATACTGCTTTGGAAAAATCCCAAGGATTTCATTGTGTGACAACACCGCCACCGTGTGGACATTTTGAGTCCATGTGACCTGGTGGCAGAAGATAAAAAGGCATTGACTGCATAAAATAGTAATTCTTCCTGGGTGATTCAATTGTAGGAATTTTCTTAAAGCATTGTATTTCATTATTTTCCATTTGAATTTGTTTTTGGTTGTAATACACCAGCATGGTTAATTTGTTTAGATTTTTTGGGTTCCTTTGTTTTAATTGTAATTTGGGTTGACTGAGGATCGTGAGTTCCCCTGTTTTTTGGTTTTGGTAACTCCGAGTAACACCCTTTTGCAAGGAACACACATTTACAGTTATAATTTTTTTCCCCCCTTTGAACTCCACCCCATTACTAACTACTTAGGCGGTCTTTTCACATAGGTGCTCTCAATTGACTGTAGGCTCAATTAAAAAAGTTCAATTACAATTGCTGTAACTAATTAACTCTTTCCATACATAAGACGTATCAATACGTCATAAAAGTCATAGTCATCGCGTACATATGAAGTATTTATACGTCATAAACGTTTTTTCATGCAAGAGTGTACATGAAGGTCTGACAGCTTCTGACTGAAGGATTAAGCTTGACTGCAATGTTATTTATTTTTAAATGGCCAGCAGGTGGCAACAAGTATAAGATCAGCCAGTATCATGCAAGGATCTTGTTGCAGAAGAAGAGGAGGAGGAAAGAACAGGACTGTTAAGACTGTTGAAACTTTCAGAAAAAAAAGAAGAAAAAAAAAAAACTTTCAGTGCCGAAGAAAAACAAGTCTGCATTATTATCTGCGCAATGACTCATATCCGTGATGGTTGCTGCTGTGTGGTTCCCCCAACCTTTAGATCAGCAACTGCTGTGTAACCAGCAACCACCCTAAAAAAAGGATTGTAACTGAGCACATCTATGTCCGTTCTCCTCGCGAGCAAAAATAATCTAAGTCCCTTGTCTTCCTTCCCTGTCTGTTCTAGGTTGGCTTAACCTGACATTTCCACTATTTGCAGTCCTATCCCATGCAAATAACGGGGGTCTACTGAGTGGCCTAGTGATATTTTTTTTTATTTTGTCCCCATTAGCCTATTTGGAATTTGATTAATCCAAAAGTAATAAATTGTAAACCAGCTATATTACTTTAATATTACAGTAATTGAATTACATTACTTATGCACTCATGGATTACATTACATTACGTATTGCTTATATAGCATAATGTGACCATGTATAGATAGTTAATGTCTTTTAATTCTACTTGATTTTTTCCCCATCAAAATGCATCAAATTTAAGTGTTTAAATGTGAAATATTACAAGGGAGCATGCCCCTGGACTCCAATGACTCTCTGAGGCACCATTGTGCATGTGCTTCAAAATGCACATGCTACAAACTTAGGTCGTTGCATTCTACTAGTTCACCATAGATGGCAAAAAATGTTTTGACGCTTCGATGTCTTCCTTGGTCTACCAGTATGCTTACCTTTAACAACTGTAACAATAATGCCATGATGGATGTCCAATAAACGGGGGAGGCTCCACCAGGGGAAACTCAAAAAACAGTCTACATATCACCTCCCAACATGGCCATGCCAACCCCAGGTGGCCTGGAAGATTTTTTTCATCGAACCAGAGAACACAATAAGAATTGTGTTCTTTTGCTGACAAACAACAACTCTTCGGAGAGGTCACTATCTGCTCGAATGTGGATTTGGAGTGACCTGAAACCAAGGCACCCAGATGTCGAAAATTCTTACACCTCCAGCATCTCGATCGCCTTTGTCACCACCAGGCTTCTCTAACCGGTAGCTCACGTAGTTTGAGTAGCTTGCAGACATATTTCAACCAATGTTTTTGATTTTCGTTCTTGATGATGTATAGATTGGATGAGCACGACCTGAGAGTCCAGACTGCAGTCACATCAGATATCTACCCGATTTATATAAACAAAAGCCGCCTGGGTCAAATCTGGAAAAAATAAAAAATAAATAAAATGATGAATTGTACTCTTACATTGACATGAAAAAAATCAAATGGACGACACAAAAAAAAAAATCTGAATTGATCTGCAGAATGTACGTAGCTTTAGACAAACTTGTCAAAGGGCAGTAAATGATCCAGCTGAGGATTTTTCTTTTTCACATGGACTTTTTGGTCTTGCTTTCCTCATTTTTGGTTTTGAACAAAAATGGTAATTTTGGTGCATCTTCAATTCAAAACCAAAACTTTTAACTACTTAAGGACAGTATTGTAAAAAACATTGAAATACAATATCAGCAGTTAGAAAACTACTGAAATCTATGAAAATAATAATAAATAAAAAAAGACACTATTTTGCCTCAAATTGAGATCTGAAAAACATAAATAGAAAAAAAAAAGACACAATTTGCCCAAAATTGAGATCTGAAGTAGTGCTACTATGACTCACTGTTTAAACATGATCCAAAACCATGACCTGTGATCTGAGCCAAAAAATAAAGGTTTGTGGCTATAAACTCAATGATTCGCTGGATAAAATACAACTATGCAAACAAAATTGATAAGGATACAGATGTTTACCTGTTTGAAAAGTTGAAGCTGGATGGCATTCTGAAGGAAGTCTCTCATGGCACTCAATCGATGGTTTACAAAGGTTTCCTCATTAAATGTTATTGGTTCACCCTAACAATACAGAAAGACACATTAACATTAAAAACACCAGCTTTATTGATCTAGAGCAGTGATTCTCAACTGGCTGGCTGGTCAAGACCCAAAAATGGTTAGCGGACCCATTTTGGGTGGGTCACGGTCAGCCAGTAAAAAAAATTACAAGCATTTGAATTCAGATTTCTTCAGAACAGTATTGAGGCATGATAAGTTCTCGCATACAATATTGGGTAAGTGTCAGGAAGTTACTCGTCTTCAAGTCACTAGTGCTACACAGACACAGGGCATCTCTGCCTTTGGCTATCAAACGTCATAGCATAACTACCGTAGTAATATCAGGCATGAAAATGGGTCAGGGATGAAAAAGGTGATAAGCTGCACTGAGACCAAAATGCATCGTGTTTAATCTTATTTTGATTAAACACAGAAGATAATCAGTATCCTTTCATGAAGGACTACATAAATCAGTAAACAATGACTGTTGACATGCTGAAATCAAAGGATTTGGACAATTAAAAAAAAAAAAGGCTCCAAGCAATAACTGTATTATTAAGATAATTGTCGATTAATTTGATAATAGATTACTTGTCGATTAATCGAATAATTTTGACAGCTCTACAGAGAAGCCTTAAGATGTTGATCATGCCCCAGACTAAATATTGTAACTTTTCGGCAAGGGGTGTGGTATGGTGCCGCAAAATCTGTTGAGTCACCGTGACAATAAAAGCTGCTTTAACTTAACCCAAATGATCCTATCGTCTCAAAAATTCACACATTCGAGGAGAGTCCAGCAGTCCTGAAGACATCTACGAACTTATATTTCATCGTAGTGATAGCGCCACCTATTGGCAAAAAAAAAAGGTTTTGTCCCCCCCAAGTTTTTCCTCCAAGCAGGTTAGCCGGATCTACCTCATATTTGCTCAGAAGAGTGTTTAGGCCTTAATGATGTTACAACACAAAGTTTGTCAGTTTTTGTGAAACACTGTGGGTGTGGTAACACATTTTTCGCAACAAAAACACAGATTTTGAGGGCCTAAACATGTATGAAAACTTATGAAAAACGCACATGTAGCCTGGCTAAATGAGCAATATTTTATAGTGTTTTTTTTTTTTTATGACTCACTAGCCCCCCTAGACATTTTTAACGAAACAACACCCGGTTGTGTGTTTCAGCAAGATCTATGAACATTTTGAACAGGAAGTGATAGGACAGGATAATAACATGAAAAGATTTTTTTGACTGTCCGATTTTTGCCAATTTTTGCCCATTTACAGGGGTCATATTTTTACCCACTTAGACGTTTCATCTAATTGACCTCCCAACCAATAGGAGCATGCCAAGCCCTTCTCCTTCCCTGCCAAGGCCTACTGCCTTGGCAGGGAAGGAGAAGGGTGGCAGCAGACCACCGATTGTCTGTAGACTGGAACGAGGAGGACACTTCTAGCGCAGGTAACTCACGGCACAAACAGCTATACTTTATTTTAACACAGATGCAATGGATGAATGAGTGTTGAAGTTTAGTCATATAAAATGTTAATTGGTTTCGCTGAAGCTAGCATTACGTAGCTTCCATCTGTTAAAGGGCTGGCTTGTTTACATTAGCGCTAAGGTCTGCCAATGTTTTTGAGTCAACCCATTCCGTAAATCAAGACTGCAGTTGATTCAATGGAATAAATAGTTAGTTCACAAATATATATATATATATATATATATATATTTCTTTTAGGGCTGGTAGTTGGTGTCTGTATAGATGTTATTAATGCACAGTACATCAGGAACTCAATAATCTAAATGCCAGGATATCTGGGAAGACAGGGACAACAATATTTGTTTATGCAATATTTGTACTGAATATATACAATTCCAACAACTTTAACAGCTAGTGTGTATGTAGTTTGTTTGTTTGTTACTATTTATATGCCTTGCTCATTGACTAACCCTCCACATGGATTGGAAGCATTCTTAAACTGAAGCCTTTTTTTTTCTCCTTCGACCAGTCGTGAAATGTCCCCTCTGCATTCAACCAGGGCCTTAAGGTACTCTGGCAGCAGTAGTGGACTGCAGGACAGCACCTATGGGCACGTTTTAAAGCGCTAATCCAAGATCAGTACGCAGCTATTGTTCAGATGGCGTGAAAGTGTAGATGGGTGACATGAAATGTATGTGTTGTTTACAGTCTCATAATGCGTGATGCATATTGCATGTTTTCATGTCTCATTTCAGTGACACCAATAAGTCAGGATCCTTGGGCTCGCCTTTAGACTTGGCCAGTGAAGCAGACGCTAAATGGTAGCAACCACTACAGTGCTGTAGTTTTTGTAACAGAAAAATGGTGAGACAGAATTTCAATAGTTTGTGGCGAGCCTATTATGACCCAAAAATGTATTTGATATTTAATTGTGCCATTCTTCCTCTAGTGCCTCGGAGGCCCCTGTCAGAAACTGTGGTTGACACTGGATTGGAGCGGCACTGAATGACCGCTCGACACCTTGCCATCTTCGATTGATGATGTCTTTTGACTGCAGTGGTCATCCTCACAATTTTTGGATGTCTAATGGATAAGCATGATGCTTGGTCATATTTGTTTTGCTCAAGGGTTGTCTAACTCCCGCTGCACATCATTCTTAAGACATTTTCAGGTTGGAGACGGACGACAAACACAGGGCTTAAAGTAAAAACAAATTCATATGCATTAATAACATCTATAACAGACACCAACTACCAACGTATAAGCCCTAAAAAAATAAAAATTGATTGTTATGAACTAATTATTTTTCCATTGAATCAACTGCACTTTTGTAATGTAAATATGCCAGCCCTTTAACAGATTGAAGCTACGTAATGCTAGCTTCACTGTAGCCAATTAACATGTTATAAATGATGCATATGTGGTAAAACAAAGTATAGTTGCTTGTGCTATGAGTTACTTGCGCTAGACGTGTCACCCTCGTTCCAGTCTACAGACAATCGGTGGTCTACTGCTACTGCTTTGGCAGAAAAGGAGAAGGGCTTGGCGTGCTCCTATTGGCTGGAAAAGCTTCCATTTCATTAGTTCGTCAAAATTGACGGGCCGAGCTAATTAGCTTAATTAGCATAATTACGGCAAGTGGCGTTTGAGACAGCGCTAGGCGGAAGAAGCAGTGTTCCGAACGGCGCTTAAAGCGGTATTTAAAAGTTTAAAGCGTCGTTCGTAACGCCATCCGGCATTGCCAGCGGCATTGCAACGGGCGTTCCGATTGCCGTCCGGCGTTTAAAAGTGGCGCTCTGAACGGCGTCTGGCACTTACAAGCGGCGTTACGAACGCCGTCTGGTGCTTTTCAAAATAAATGCGGATCGGTGTTGTATGATCACATTGGCCCACCTTACTCGGCCTAGTTCTTCGCACGTGAAATCCTGTATGAGTGAGTGATGTCAAGCGTTCAAGGGCGCCAAGGAAAATTGTCAACTCTTGGACAACTCTTCAGCTAATGCAGCAGCACTTTGACCGGCAAACAGGAGGCGATGGTTCGAATCACACCTTAGACAGATTGCAGTTCAAGTGTTCTTTTTATTCATTTATCTTTCGACTACAATTAATACTTTGTAATTTTCACATAATTTATCTTTCAATTTACCTTATAACCATTGAGCGTAGCATTCAGCTATTCACATTCAGCTTTCAGCATTCCCACGCAATTTCTGCAGAAACTGCACTTAGTTCACTAAGCGCAATTTCTGCAGAAATTGCACTTAGTTCACTAAGCAATTCTTCCGTCCCACTGTGCAGCCATTATTGACAAGTGCAGAGTGTCTCTTTGAAGTCTCCCCCCACGTGCACGAATGAGGAAGGGTGGGGGAACACGAGGCAGTATAGACAGGAGCAGAGCAGTCAGAAGCGCAGCTGAGCAAGGGTCACAGCGCACATTTGAACTATATCGATACAGATGAAATAGTCTAATTGCATATCCCATTTAAAAATATATCGATATAATTTTTATATCGATATATCGCCCAGCCCTAAACTGTAACGCAGAAGCCTTAGGCAGGGCTGGACTGGGACTCATTTATGATTTATGCTGTTTTTGATCTGTCTTTGCTAAGTTTCCAAAATTAAAAAGGAGATGAATAAAAAGTGAATATTTGTCATCTGTAATTCCGTAATATTGGTTTGAAATGTGTCATTATTGGTTGTTTACTGGGTGCCTAATGTGTTTGGTCCAGTCCTTGATTTGAAAATTTGGCTCAACTGAATTAGTAATTGAATAGCCCTGACATACATAATGCACACATGACGTCACATCAGCAGACAGAGGGCTGGAAATTCGAACTAGAATCCAGTCTAAAAACTATTGACAGGAGGCTTGCAGGGAGTACCCATTTTGAAAAGCTAAGGTGTTAATCTACTAATTAGAAGATGTTTAAGTCATAAATGATCAAATAAAAAGGCTATATTTTTGGGCAAATTGTTACAAAGAGCAGCTTTAAGTTGACAACACTGAAGCCAAGTCACTGCTCTTGGCACTGCTTACTTAGGCTAAGTTCACACTGCAGGGCGTGATGCCCAATTCAGATTTTTTTGTTAAATCCGATCTTTTTATGTACTGTTTACATTACAAAAGCAAATGTGACATCTACTGTGAACGCAACGTGCCCGTGATGCGACTCGCATGCACAAAGAGCACACGTCGTATTTAAATAGACCGCAAAAAGGGGCTGGGCGATATGACTGAAAAATAAATCACAGTTTAAGTATTTATTAGTCGTTGTTGACAGTTATAATTGTTTATTTTGAATTCAAAAAAGGATCAGGAAAAGAAAAGGCTGACAATTTAATTTGATTATAAATATTTAACCTTTAAAAAGACACCAACACAAACAAAATATGTGCAAAGTGCAAAGTATTTCAGAAAGATAAATTTGAGACATGAAATAAACCTAGCCACCTGATTGAAAAATAAATCTATCAAACACATTTTTACCACTTAATATATATCCAAAAGTTGTTGCCAAAAGTGACTATCCCTTTTTATCAACAATTAGTTTTTCTTTGGTCGTCACATTCATTTTTTGATTTTGGTTAATGTACGACATTATTATTATTATTTTTAAATACGTTCTGAGACACAATGACCACGGAATCATATTTGTCAACAGATTTTAGTTTGATGACGTAATTGCGGGCAGGTCCCAAATCTACTTCTCTTCTCGTCCTAGTTGTGTAAATTGAAAGGGAGCCACAAACAGAGAAATTAGATGTTTGCGGCGTGCTTTTAGCTTATTTTAAGATGGTGCTGGTGTGTTAGCTTTGGGACATACCTGTGTGAAGTTTGAATCCATGCATCGGATTGTCACGGGAGTTGGAATTGAGGTCACGCGCAGTACCAACACCGGAACGTACAAATGGACCGAGAGCACTCGATAGCTATGGGAAATGCCGGGATGTACGGACTTCTGCCGTTGTCTCTAGTTGCATATAGTCACTCGCTGTGACACGCCTCCGCGTACACACTGTGTGCTTGCCCGGCGTTGACCGCGGGCCCCTCAAAAAGGCACGTAATGTGCTGTTGCATTATGTTTACAACATACGGGGAATGAAGCGTCTGTGAGCGCTACTTTGGTGGCTCTCAGTAAACACGGAATTAGCTTGAATAGTGGCGCTACTGAAATGTAAACAAAACAAGTAGAGCACTGCGCAGAGCGCTTGCTCATGTTATAAAAGAGTCTCACACACGCAACCGATTCATAACCACGCGATATCTGGTCCACAGCTTTACAAGCAATGTATCTATTGATTACCCGCGGATTTTGTATCGATTGAGGAGCCTGCTACCAATATGGTCCTTATGACTCTCCTCGACGAAGGATATCCGGTCAAATTGTTTTTTTGTCCCACCCTACTAAATAGGTCTAAATATTTTATAATAATATTATAATTTTCATTAATTATAATAAATGCAATGATAATAAAAAATTGGCATAATTTTTTTCCCGCCGTTTTGGTTTTCGGTTTTTGGCCAAGCATTTCTCATTTTTGGTTTCCTTTCCGGTTAGCCTTTAGCGTGACAGTGGATGGCTATGTTTAAGGTAGCAAAGGTTGCATTAAAGTAACGCATTTAATAAATGTTAGCGCATCACATTTTGAATATTTGTTCATGTCAAAATATAAATAAATATATATATTAATATATATATTTTAAATAAAAAATGTTGAAGACATCCTCATAACATTAAACGTCAAAATAATTAACACATAACTTGTGCTCATTAAATTTGGCGGCAAAAAATGTTGATTCAAAAAAGCTATTTTTATTAAGCGATTAATAGTAATTTATCAAAATTCTAAAATGTGATTAATCTGATTAAAAAATGTAATCGTTTAACAGATCTAATTTCTATCTGTTTCCATTTTGCAGCAATTAGCATTACAATAAAGCTAAGTTTCATCACTATTCCAAATCTGTTTAAAACTGTGGGTAAATTAGCTTTTTTCAACATGGCCCTGGCTGATCGCTTATAATCTGCTCCCCATTTTTGTGATAACTACCATTTCTTCAACTGTTCTCTGCAGTTGAGAGGCTGCATCAAAGTCTTCTGTATGATCG